>NW_023615739.1:0-44652 GCF_013339695.2 Rhipicephalus sanguineus
ATCTCTTTACTGTCAGGACAGAAAAGATAAGAAAGATGTGCTGCGTCAGGGTAGAGAGATATAGATAGAACTTTAATTATATTCTGGAGATGCTAGCCCGACTGCTGTAGACATCAGTGACAAGTCATTAGTATATAAAGAAGATAATGAATAAGTCATTAGTAAATAAAGAAGATAATGAATTAGTCATTAGTAAATAAAGAAGTTAATCAAAAATAGACAAGCAGCAGCTTCACTGACGTCTCGGTGGAGCTTAAACCATTCGAGGTTCGTATTCCGGCGTACACGTTAAGGTTGCTGCATACTGAGTATGTCGTTTATCACTGAGGATATATACACACAAATTTAGGAGAAAAGTTCAACAGCACTGCGCATGTGCAAAGAGCGTATACAGAAACATACAGGTCAGGCGTGGCGGATTCCCTACTTCAGCACGTTCACTATGCGGTACTTCGATGTATACCTTCACTCCAAGCAAGGGGCACCCTGGTTCATACCATTCTGCGCAGGGACTCTAATAAATTCCTCACACAATGAAGTGTCCTGGATTGTATGCCGAGTAGTAAAAACGATCTGCCGACACCCTTGTAAGTGCGTATATACAGAGCCAATTGGATGCACCACCCGCGAGCCGATGGCAAGGAGCGTTGACAGAGCACCCGCGTCTGTGTCCACTGGCACACATACACGTATAAGCTTAGGTTTACGGGAAAAGCCGGTAATTTGGCGTGACGGGCCCCAGTGTGGCACTCGATGCGTCCGGTCAAAAGGACGCACTCACCGAACGGTAAAAGCTCTCAAAAGATCGGCGCTCTACAACGCGGCAGGCAGGCCGCTTGTGAGCAGCTCATTGTTGCAACGCCGGGCCGGTAAAAGAAGAGGCTCACCGCGATGGTCTCTTCCTCCAATTCGCTGTCCATATATATTGCTCTGTGTCCAGCTTGAAAAATGACTCTCCAGTACACGCAGTGTACGGGGTTCACTATAGGGAGGGCCTATGTATGCATATGAAGCTGCCGCGTGTGTGTGAGTGTGCCCGTGTGTGGACTTCAAAGGAAGTTTGCGCCCTTGCGGTTTGGTTGTGGAGTCAGGAAGAAGCCGAGCGGACACATCACCGTATTCGCAGCTGGGACGAGAAAGGAGGAAAACGAAAGAGGTGGAGAGAATAGATAGCGGGAGGAAACGTCGCGAGCCCTATAGATATGTGCTTGCTATAGAGCGAAAAGTGTAGCGCCGGGCACCCCTCGTATATACATGTACTACACTCAGGCAGCGTTTCCGGAATGCGTTTTTCTGCATCGAGCTGTTTGTTGCGGAGCGTGAACGTTTGTGGCTTACAGCGAGCGCGCGCGCGCGGGGCGCTTTGTACGCTTCGCGGAGGAGGACAGCTTGATGGATTGCGTTGCTTCGCGAGCCCTCGCTGCTCGAAAAGAGAAAGAGGCCGAAAAGGTGGCTTTCTTTTTTTGCTTTCTTTTCCTCCATACGTTGCCGCTACGATGCGGTCAAGACGTAGCCGCATCTGTGAGGAGCACCGTGTTGAGTGGACGAGGTTTTCAGCGATTGGTTCCAACTGGGGATCACTTGCGCCCCTTTCTAGCGGTGCATGGCGAAGAGCCGTTCTTGAGAATTACACTGGTATTGCCCACTGAAGGGCTCCGTGAGAGATGCCCGATACAAGGGAGTAGGCATATGCGTTCGTGAGAAGGGTTCATGAGTGAATGACCGGAAGCTTCGTTCGTACCGCGTTGTCGGTTTGCAAACATTTCTTCCGGAGATCGGCGTATGTATATACATCGGGCTTCGAATGCTACCTTCCGCTATAATAACGCTTTCATTTGTCGCTGGTTGCTTGCACTGGGACAGTCACGTCTTGGCTGCAGAGTGCGTTCGTGCAGTGCAGCTTTGAATGGAATCATTGGCTTCTGCAGGACACAAATATGAATATTTTATGCATCCATAATGAAGTTGCGGTCAGTGACCGAGGGTGATATTTGGGACACTCTCAAATCAAATTCCGCTATTTTATCAGGTTTAGTCACGGCGACATTTTAAGTCAATCAAAGAGGGCGTAGCAGCCGCCTGGGCCAGTTATAAGGTTGACCAATGGTGGCATTCAACAGCGTCCTGAATACCCTCCCCCCCCCCCCCTAAAGCCAAGGCGAAAAATTATGCATAGCTTTAACTGACTTAGCGTCGTAAAGACCAATGTATACCGCTGAGCTGAGGGGCCAGCTTCACTGACTTAACGTCGCGAAGGCTGATGAAACAACGAAGTGTGCTCCGTCACAGTGCTAATCTAGCCAAACTTCACAAGGATTCCAAAGCATTTCGAAGCCAGTATATCGGTTTGTACAAGCTATAGTGGTTGAGCGGTTTCTTTTTGCATTTTTGCAACGCCGTCGGAAATATCAAGTCGTTCCTTAACCTCACTGAGCATGGGCAAAGTCGGGGGAAATGGGTGGTATACTCGTAGCCGCTACTCCCGCTCAAAGGCGGCATTTTACCGGCAAGCAAGGAGTTCATACCCGTTAGTCTAGCTAAAAACAGCTCCTTCATTTTTAGTGGACCAGAGGTGAGTAGTGGAGCTTTGCCCAATTTCTGTATCATATCCACTTGGCTATGCTGCGAACGTCGCTGTTTCCGGATTAAGCTCGGCTTTACCAGCTCTGCTGTAAAGCACCTTGACTGGTCAGTGCCATGGCGTTCGTTGTTGCGCCATGGTATAAGGTAATTTACATATTTTCGTTTGTATATATCTTAAATTCCATATAGATTTATTTCATTGATAGAACGAAAAGACATTCCCCCATAGCAAAGGGCTTCTTTCTTTCTTTCTTTCTTCTTTCTTTCTTTCTTTCTTTCTTTCTTTCTTTCTTTCTTTCTTTCTTCTCTTCTTTCTTTCTTTTCTTCTTTCTTTCTTGAAAACGTCGCTGTAACATATACAGCGACATGATTCCACTGACGCAAAAGGAAGGAAAAACAGCGGAAAATGGTCGATGTATTCCCTTCAACGCAGTGTGGAACGGAAAAGCACTGTTTGAACTGTGAACAGCGTCGAGTGCGTCAGAAAATAGCCTGCCTAACTCGTGAGCAGCGTGAAGAAGCGCGTAAATGTGCCGCTGGAGAAGTGCTCCTCTATTTATACTCGAATATTCACTTTGAATAGCCTGGGCGTAAATGGCGCTTTTCCGCCGCGTGCTTATAACAGTATAAATACGAAAACAACGGTCACGGCATTTATATACAGACAACGCCGCGGGCGCAAGCTGATCCTTATGTCTCGAAGCACGTGACGTACGTCGTTTCGTGTGTATCCCGCTTTTTGAGAGGCCGCGCGCTGGCGCGCGTACACACATGCATTATAACAGGCTACAAACGGCCTTTCCTCCGCATGCAGGAAAGACCGTACGCGTCGAAAAAGAGTCGGCCATAGCACACGCTCATCACAAACGCCTGCGGAGGAACTTCGGGGCGCCCCGGGCTTCACTGAAAGAGCAGCAAGTATGGAGAATGACGTCTCCTCCTCCTCAGTCAAACGCCGCTCGTCGTGTACAAAACGGGCGCATGTATGTACGAGTGTGGCTCACCTTGTAATTGAGTCTCAAACGCCGCCCGCGCATCTCCCTCTAGTGCCGTTGCGAACACACTCTTTAAGAGAGAATAGGAATGTAGCTGGCTCGAAGCTATTGTATACAGCTTGCCGACGGGGAAGCCCGGTCCAGTCGCCTTGCGAGAAGTATATATATCATCTCGGCAGGGCACTGAGCGTTCACGCTCGCGCAAAGAAAGAAGCGACGAAGTCATAAAGAACAATAGGAGAGCATATGGAAACAGCGGCGTTTTGTAAGTTCGTGTTCGAGGCGGATGAAGTGAAATAGGATTTTGAGCGTGGTATATACAAGCGGTGGGGAAAGGGGGCGGCATCACGACGACGGTGAAGCGAGCATCCGCGCCGTGCGCTCAAAAGACGACTCCGCGGCCCGGCGCTTAATGCTCGGCGCCCCGATGTAGTCATACGGTATATATGCGCGGGTACACGACTCCCGCGTGCCGCTCGGATGTATAGCGTGTATGCGTGCTCACGAACTTGCACGCACGCACAAATACGAACGTCTATACACCTGTGGGTGCTCGAAAAAAAAAAAAAAGTGGCGGCATGCCGCAGCGGAGCGCTGATTGCCGAGGACGGTAAACGCCGCGCGATGCGCGAAAAATCGCCTGGTTTACACGGTCATTTCGCTCAAGGATTCGCGTGCGCTCGACGCGCCATATATACGAGCTATAGAGGCGCGCTGTGTCCTGCAGGAACCGACGCTCCGATCTTTTTTATTCCTCGGTCCGCGGCGGTGAAGCTCCAGCGCAAGCTTTTCTTTTTTGTAATCGCGGTAGTGTTATTCGTTTCCTACGCTGACTTCGAAGACGAGAAGGAAGCAAAAATAAAGGAAACACGCGGCAAGACTGTTGAGAGCCTCGCGAAGTGCTGCGCGAGTAGAGGCCTGCAATTCGTGTCGAGGCTCCGGGATACTTTCAAGAAGCGTATATACATACATGGGGGAGGAGGAACGGCTTTTCATCGGCAACACAATGCTGTCTTCTCTTCGTTGGCAACCGCAGACACCGCACGCTGTTACTGCTGCATGCGACGCGCCGAGGAAGCGCCGCTGCATATATATACGCGTCAAAATCGTGTCATCACGACTGGTGTGTATATCTGCGAGCGCGGTCGCTTTGTATATGATGGCGTCCTGATGCAGTGTATGTATATGCCGGTGTGCCGTACATCCCCATAATGGTTTCGTGAGCGCAGTGCGGAACGTTCGGTATGGGGCAAGACGAGAGACGTTTAGGTGCTCCGTCCGTTTGAGTGCGCGTTTTCGACTGTGCATGAGCGTTGTGTTTATTTCTGTGTGTATACCCATACACAAACCATGCACACTCGTGAGCTGGCGTACTTAAGTATACGTCGACTCGCTCACCGGTTCTCTTTGTTGTTTACTGCAGAGCACCGGCCGTGCAGACATTTCACGCGCTGTGGTAACCGAGGAGGCGGTTCCCCACCAAATGGACTGCTTCGCAAATCGCGTGTCGCAGAGTGGAAAATACAGTTCCGCGTCTGCCGATTTAAAGACACGGTGTTTTGGATGTGTACAGCCGGAAGCCTTCATGGAACGTTGCTAGCCGACCGTTTTTCTGAGGCTTACTTTAGCGGCATAGAGCAATATATCCACTCGCTTCGCAATCATGAACGCGCGAATGTGTATAGCGGGGTTATCAGAACACAATTTAATGATTGTCGACCTTGCAAAGTACAAGGTGATTTATAGGACGCTTGATAAGAGTTTTGCCACCCATATGTGTGAGTGTGTGTGTGGGTGGGGGGAGGGGTTTCACACATACTTGTACTTTATTAATGTGTGAATAAATTTGAGGCATTTTAACTCCAACAGTATTGAGTGTTGATATCGATGTTTTTTTTTCCCTTCAAATGGGTCATTAAATGTGGCAAAACTTTGAGTTGACTTGTTCTCTTCGAATTTTTTTAAACACTATGATGTGTGAATGTAAGTGGAGAAGTGGGAAGCGACGCATAAAATAGAAAATATTGTAAAATCGAGGTTGGATGTAATACATGGCAAAAAAATGTAGCTTAGTATCTCGGATAAACTCGGAGAAACTCGACAACTTGGAGAAAATATGATGGGCGGGAGAAATATGACGCGTGTGAAAAAAAAAAGGTGGTTTTGTTGAATAGAGGAAAAGAGGGAGACGACAGGGGCTGAAAAAGGCGCTGATAGCGCCCATCACTGCTTAACCCCTATAGGAAACTTTTGTCTGCGACGTCAACTTCTGGATTACGGGTAACAGGTTGGTTGGTTGGTTGAAAAAACTTTATTTGGGTCCTGCAAGGCGCGCGTCAGCGCGCAGCGGGCGACTCCCACGTCGGGACCGTCAGACCAAGCCTGCCGGCCGCTCCGCGGGCCTGCTGGACGGCCCAGAGCTGGTCAGCCAGGTAAATTATTTTTTTATTCCCTTGCATGCGTGCGTGAACCACATTTTGGTAAAAGTAAAAGAGTACCAATAGTTTCACCCTAAAAGGGCACCGTCCAGTGTGTCAACACTGCGATAAATATTTCAGCAATACATGTGTCATCTTGATGAAACCATAACAATTCTGAGGGGTTTACGAATTACGCGTGCCTCATTGCAAACATTTGTTTGTAACACGTTTTGGTTGGACAACTGTTTTGCGCATACCGAAGCCTTTAGAAACCGCATTAAAAATGTTACGCGCCATTATTTCAACGTTTGAGCACTCACTACTGTGATATTGTCATTGCGTTCACCCCCACTACAAATTTGGTTCCAAAACAAGCCTATACCCACGTACTCATACTGGAAAGCTCCGTAAATATATATGGAAACATTTGGATGTCTTGCTTGGGCAAGTATAGATGGTTTAGGCATGACAACTGGCGAACACATCTCGTGCAGTGGCCGCGGTTGCGAGTGGATACGTGAAAGGCGGTTCCAGGAGCAACAAGTGCCATATATATTGGGTATGAAGATCGATGGGGGCCGACGCGATAGATGAATGAAGGAAAGGATGCACGTACGAAATGTTGTTTTATTAACGTTTCGGCTGGTGCCAGCCTTCGTCAGAATGAATTTGTTCTTGCATTCGCCTTCCAGTGAAACACGGCCGCCGTGCACTGGAATCGAACCAGCGTCCTCGAGCTTTGTGGCGCACGTGGCGGGTATGTTTGTGCTACTTATGAGACGTTCTTACGAATTTATTAGAGCAGCTGAATGTATAAACGCTCGAGCTTACTCACAGTATGACGAATCGATGGCCCGCATTAAAAAATATATATATTGACGACAACGAGCCTGGACAAAATGGCGGGCGTTTTACCAAAGGCGAGAGAAAAAGAGAGAGTATCGCACACGTGGAGAGAGGGAGAGGAAACGATATGTACTAACCGTAGCGGAAGAGTGCGCATCTCGCAACCATGGGGGGCGACAACGCGGCGCTCGCGTTCTGCCGGCCCCTGTCGCTCTCTTTTTTTTTTTATTTCACGATGCATTTTTTTTTATACGTTCCCCGTTTTTGTGGGCGACTAATGAATCGGCAAATTGGCAGATCGGTTTCGGTGCCGAGTGGTTGCTCGCTGGGGTGGGCCCACCGTGGACGCATCGCAACAGACTATTGTTATTACAGCCCGTATATCGCGCATGCCCGTTGGTTGGCAGCGGATCGCATGAGCTATACACAAGCATGCAGTCACCCGTGAGACGCAGAGGAAAAAAGTCCCTCATGCAGCGCTGGACTGATTCGCTCCACTCCGCTCGCACGAACTGAACGCGTGCGGAGGATGCCGTTATCACCAAAACCTACTATACAAGAAAAAAAAATAACATACAGAAGGAGGGATCACGCGGATGGTCAAAAAAATATGTCGAGCCACGCATGCTTGGCAAGAAAGCCGGTACGAGTGATGCATGGGACTAACAGGAAGGTAAAAAATATTAAGAAGGGTGGAATAAAAAAATTCCCATCTAATGGATTTAAAAAGAAAATGTTGCATTGTGAGGGAAACGAAAATCGAATGTGACCACGCTGCCGTTTCTTGGTCACCTCTCGTTCTTATATTTCATATTTTTTCTACCATTCCAATCAGTCGTTATTCGGTGATACTGTACCCATGGGAAAGTTATATTTTTTATGTTCGTTTTTAAATACGTAATTTATAGCTGTGCCGCGTTCCGCGCGACATTTTTTTGACCATCTAACGAACTTTATGCATGAATGCATAGTTCTGCGTGGCCGGCATGTAGCGATTAGAGCAAATTAATCAAGAACTCGCGCTTTCGTGTTTCCATCGTCGAACACAAAGGCTTGTAGCGAAAAACAAAAAAAAAAAGTTAGGAGAAAAGACCGACTCTAACCGCCGTTTGCAACACATAGTATATCCCTAACGGTCGATCATGGGAAGCTGCCATTCATAACTTACATCACAACAACACATAAGAGGGAATGCATGTCGCTTGCATAGCACATGGATAAAAACATCAGTGTTATGCGCAAAGAAGGATTCGATCGTTACGTGTACACCTGAGAAAAGTTACGGCTTGACTGTCTAAAGTCATTTAAGAAAAGCACGTGAGGCTTTTTTTTTTCTTTTTTTTTTAATGCCCCGCTTTCCTGGCGACGTACGTTTCGTGCGTTCAAACGACCGTTTATTCCACAGCTATGTGACATTTCGACATTTCGAAATCGGACACGACCACGCGCATTAGGTGACACCTTTTTAGATAATATTCTCAGCAGAAAGGTATTTTTCCAATGGGCTCAACGGAAAATTCCTATCGAACACACATGTGCACTAGCTTGGTCGTTTAAATACGGCAGCTGCGCCAACGTTCGGTAAAGAATTCCTGATTTGCGTGAAGTTTTTTCCGGTTATGTCTCAGGACGATCGCGCCCATATGCTGTGCTCGTGCAGCTTCAAGAGTGTCATGGGAGAACTCGCGAGTGTGTGGAAACGTGGTAACACTGTTAAAAATACAGGCCGAACGGTAAAGCCTAATCTGCAGGCTTATAACGTCATCTTTCCAAATCATTCGAAATTTTCTCCTTGCAGTCCGGGTTTTTTGCAGTTATAAGCTGCAAAGATACGCAGCGTATATTTTATGTATCTTAGCAGCTTATAATTTCTACGAACTCAGACTGCAAGGAGCAAACTTTGAAGGCTTCGGAAAAAGGACGATGTATATATATAGCTTGCGTATTCAAGGTATAGTGAAGGTGTAGATCCATGCATTCTATCAATGTTGGTAAACCAACAGGCAGACAGACGTCGATACTGTGAGACCACAAATTGTATATTTCGTCACAATCCATTTAGGCAGACGTGAACGAGAACAGGCGCGCTCCACTGTGTCCAAGTGTGGCAGCACCAACAAGTGTAACGGGTTTCGGGATATCGTGTAGCATGCTACACGATATTGGTATTGGTATATATAGTTAATGCATGCTACGATAAATTGTAGCATGCATGCATTAACTCCGGTGGTGGAAGCGCCGTCTTGGTGCTGCTAAACACGCTCATCAGAAGGAGGTAGGTCATGTCAGCACGGAGACTTCGTGATTGCATACGTGCGGACTGAAACGGTGTCGCTGCCGAACGTGCATGATCGCATGATGGTGTTCAGTCGCTGAGATACGGGAACGATCTCGCAGGTGACGTCTGTGTCCTGGCTTGCAACAAGATAAGGACCCGTGTACCGAGATAACAGCTTCGCTGACAAACACGCATGATGGAATGGACTACGAAGAACAACCAAAGAACCGGGTGCCTTGATGCTGGCTATCATAACAGCGCTTATGTATAGTTGATCTCTGAGGAGCACAATGTGCTGTCCGCATTGTCCAATGTATAGCCGCGTCTGTGAGAAGGCAATACGATTAGCTCCTTTATCGATCCGAGGAGCATTGACCAGTAATCCGCTCGCCCTCACGCACTCTGTGCCGCCCGTTGTGATAAAAAAAAGATACATTTGAAATGCGAGGCGCAGTTAAGGCAAAGGAAGCGTGCACCGTTCTCTGGCTAAACAGGGGTTGTAAGATCGTCCATTTGTAGACGAAGGACACAGCGCGAGAAGCGAAGCGACATCCGTTTTGGCTGCGCGCGAAACGGGCTGTTCTTCGTCATCTCAAACGTGCACATCTGTCCTAAATGTTCTGGATGGCGAAAATAAGTTGTGCTTGTCCCCCGCTTGATCTCCGTATGTCTTTTATATATATATAATATTATATATATATATATATATATATATATATATATATATATATATAGTGCTGGGCAGTATCAAAGATACATGTAGCTTAGATACTATCTTAGATACTCTTTGGGTATCTTTTATCTGTATCGCGATACGTCCCGCCAAACGAGTATCCGTATCTGTATTTCCGATATATTCAATGATGTATCGAGCATCTTAAGCTACAAGATACTTCTATAGAAACACCCCCGAGCGAAACAAAAAATGCCAGGCCTGCGCGGAAAGCGCAGCACAGTCACAGCGAAAGCTGGAAGAGCGGCATCCCGTTGTAAACTCTCTTGGGGCTACTAATACAAGTACACTAGCAAGGTACCCACTACACCATAAATCACAATATTTGTGAAACTGGGAAGCACATACAACGCCATTATTCGTCATTGTGCGCAGAAGGGAGGTTCCAGCTACACATATGTAAGCCATTATGTGCACTTTGCTTACGTGACGACTGATGACGATGAAGAATTGTGTCTCAGCCCTTTGTAATGGGTTGGAAGCTTTAAACGGCTCACCAGTTACGTAATTCTCATTGTGTGACGCCCGGTCGCTATTTAACTCTCCCACCATGCAATATAACATACATTGACGTGAGAAAGAGAGACAGAGAGAAGGGGGAAGAACTTTATTGAGACCCTGAGGAAATGGATGATGGGCTCATGGGCTTCCTTGGCAACCAATGCAAGTGCACTTGCGAGGAACCCACTACGCTATAAATCATAATTTCTGTGAAGTAGGGAAGCAGCCACTATGCCATTTTTCGTCATTCAACGGAGAGCCGTGGTACCCGCTAAAAACATGTAAGGCATTATGCGCACTTTGTTGGTGTTGTGCCTGATGACGATGAAGTATTATTGCAGAGCCCCTTGTAGTGGGTTGGAAGCATCCAACAGCCCACTCGTTGCGCCATTCGCATTGTGTGACGCCTGGTTACAGAATTCGCGCTGTGTCGTGCGTGGTTGTTATTTCACTCTTCTACCACACTAAATTACATAAGTTAATGTGGTTCCTTCTGGACATGAAGCCTGTATAGCATCGTTTTGCAAGGCAGTTCCAAGCACCGGCATGGCTCTGGGGTACAACACTGGGCTCCCACGCAGAGGGCCCAGGTTCGAACCCCGTTCAATTCTGGAAATTTTTCTTATTTCGTTTTTTTTTTTCTTATTTCGAGCGATAGTGGTTACGGACACCGGCGGCGGCGGCGGCGGCGGCGGACAACTACGCCACCAAAAACGGCCGTTGAAGTGATCTCATAACAGCTTTCGCTGTAATAAACGTCGGCTGAACTCCGCTTCTCAAGCTAGTACTGCTACCACTAAGCCACCAGAATAAAAATAGGCGACAGTGACATTCTTTTATTTTTCCGCCAGAGTGCTTCAGCGAGCACACGCTATTAGGTCTACGCGTCCCCATTGGTGGAGCAGAGTCACGTGATGGCGCTCAGGCCATCTCGACAAAAACTAGCGCGCGAAAGTCTACGCGCATCCGGCCTTTTGTTTTCTCGATGTTTACTTTCTTTGTAGTTGTGTCAGTGTTATGACATTTGTTCTTAGCCACGGTACTGTGTTGCGTACTGCAATGCGTGCGGCGCCTTCCGCTCAATTTCTCATGTGTCATTATTGTTATCGATAGTGTCGTTATCGAAGTTTTTCTCACGTTGTGCTTCGTTTGCAGTCTCAGGAATGCAAGAATGGGGTTGCTTTGCGTCTCGCTTCTTTCACACATCAGCGATTAGGGATATATCGTAAATGTAAGCTTCACTTACATACGACGAGATTCATTTATATACAAATGAGGTAATAACAACCGTCGCACCTCTGTTGCCGATGCTGGATGCTGTAGAACGAGACGAGCATTTACGAAACAGAAGATATTTTGGCGTACTCTATCTTTGTACTCCCTGCTGAATTATCCAAGAAATTCTTTTAATGATAATTTGACCGTTAGCACAGTGCTCTCCTTGCTGTCCTCTGTTTGCATTACCTGGGCTTCTGTATAGTTTTTGCCCGCCTGTTTATACTGTAATATGTCTTTTGTAACCTGTTCCTAAATTCGTTCTCTGCTTTATTTTTATTTTTTAACTGCCTGCGTCATTGCTGCTATTCCCATATATAAATTCCATGTGAGTTTACTGTTATGTAAAGGCGATGATGAGGACAAAAGTAGAATAATTTGAGCGTGCTTAGATTATACCGTAACAAAAATTCTGCTTACGATTTAGTAACATGGCGAAATTGAGTTTACATTATAATAAATGAAATTATAAAACAAATCAAAAACGTTAGGAAGGGGACTTAAGAAACATAATTAGTACTCCGGTTTTCTCATGAGCGTCCCCGCGAGCCGTTTTACGCTATTTTCTATAGGCAATGAGTCTTCTCTTGTCTCACCTTAAGATTTAAGTTGACGATTCATCATGCTCTATTGTCATACGTTTTAGGGGTGCCGCCTTTATCGTATTTATACAGGGTTCTTCACGTAACTGGAACCAAATATTTGCGAAGAAGTGGTTAACCTCAACTCAATAAAACCAACGACATGGTTTATCGTGATGTGGTAAACCATGCCGTATTTTTATATATCCCTTAATTTGTTAATTCACTAAGATGAATTATTCAACATGTATAATATTCACTTTAGGGCCAAGTGCCTTTCGTTACTTTGTAGAGGGCATTCCAAAACGACCGATCCAACTTTTTGTGGAAACGTACAAGGGTGGATGGAAAGAAACGAGAACAGTGCGACATCTACATTCTCCACTGTTTCGCATATCTTTTCAAGCTATTGTACCCTGGATGATAATAAAAGCCTATAGAGTCTTCCATTATACAATCAAGCACCATTCTAACATCTTTTTATTGTCACCAAGGTCGCAGCGTGAAGAAAACAGCGCGCAGCACTCTTCAAATTTCTTTCCATCCCCACTGTACATGCTACGTAGTGAATTTTTCCGACGTTTAAAGAAAGCCGGAGAAATATTACCACGTACTGCCTTCGTGCGCTATCGTACTGCAGCGCCCTCAAACGCGCATCGAGGGCAACGACCGGCGAGTTGACCGCGGCAAAATGAGCGGCCGGTGCTCTAAGCATCTTCTCCACAGTGCGTCCGCATTTCTGACTGCCGCACACGTCAAGTAAACGCCATCGTCCCTGAGAAGCGATTGGCTCACGGTTCGCGCGCCGGTTGTTTCAGTGGAAGCACGTTTGAGAGCGCTGCCGTACGGTAGCGCATGAGCGCAGTGACGTGGTTTGATTTCATTCACCACGCAGCATGTACGTCGCCAAAAAAGTTTTATCGGTCGTTTTTAAATGTGCTCTATTACGTGACGAAGCGCACTTGGCCGTAAAGGGAATATTGAACATGTTGCATAATTGCCCTTAGTTAATTAACCAATTCAGCGCTATACAAAAATACTACAACGAGCGCCACGTGACGGTAGACCATATGCCGTAGGTTTCATTCAGTCGCGGTTAACCACTTCTTTTTTAAATATTTGATTCTGCTTACGTGAAACGTGTATACTCATTCTGTTGTGTTATTCCACTTAAGATAGAACGTGCGTTAGTCATGCTCTGACGTCACTCGTTGCTTTGCGTATCGTACCTAAGATAAGATGCACGTGTAAGTGTTGGCTCTCTTACGTCACTTTTAGTTCTCTGTTAGCTTATAAGACCGCCACGTGTGCGCGTTGCATTCATTCCGTTGTATTGCAAGTTGCAATAAACATGTGTCCTGCCAAGTATACGCTCCCGTGTACTAAAGCTACTACACATTCAATTTGATTGTTTAATACGCAACCGCCCTGCTATTTCGCTTGTAATCATTTTCCTTGTTTAGGTCACCGTATTTTTTTTTTTTTTACTTTTAGAAATCAGCAGATAGCAGAGCTAGAAGTGGCAATAGTGTGAATAGCAGCGATATCCTGCGACACTTTGTGTCAGTATACTATACGTCTGAGACGTCTCTGGGTGGCACAACTCCTCTCGGAGAAGAAATGGTACAAGAATGCACGTTAGTGAACATGTTGCTAACGAACGCTTTACGCCAGCTGATAAGTAATATATGAAAACCCATTGCAGTTTTATGTCCTCAATGAATTTTGAGCACTGACTCTGTAGATATCGTCTTCAAACGATGCAACACAAGAAATATCGCTACCAGCGTTGCTGCTCTACAACTGTCGGGTGATGCGGTATTGCGAAAACGGTAATACGCTTGCGGACAAGGTAAGACTGCACAGCGGCAATCGCGAGATCGTGCGGAGGCTTCGTAATGGTGTTCTTGCAAATAGATGGCGACCCGCTAGCTGATCGCCAAGTAGAGCAGCGACACCCATCAATTACAAAAATGTCAAGCAAAAACCACTGACAGCGCAGTGCATAAAGAGCTGCCATTTTAAACAGCCAAAGAAGTCTGAATAAGTTGTTTCGGAATGAAACGAGTATACTTTCAGCAAGATACAAACAGGCATTTCATAAAATTATATAGAATTGGTCGCATTAAGAAATTTTCCAGTAAAC
Source organism: Rhipicephalus sanguineus (assembly GCF_013339695.2). Classification (NCBI taxonomy): domain Eukaryota; kingdom Metazoa; phylum Arthropoda; class Arachnida; order Ixodida; family Ixodidae; genus Rhipicephalus; species Rhipicephalus sanguineus. Next base: position 14,359 of record NW_023615739.1, read on the forward strand.
ACTTTTGTAAATAGGTCTTTGCTGCTTCACTATATCGATCTATAATGGTAAATTTGCAAATGTATCGAAGTATCTTAAGTTACATTTGGGAAGTATCGTATCGGATACAATTATTTGCGCTAGTATCTTGTATCTGTATCTCAAATACTTCTTGCCAGAGTATCTTGCATCGTATCGCGATACAATTTCAAAGTATCTTTGCCCAGCCCTGGTCATGCCATTGCGCCAGTGTGCTAAACAGTCCAAACCTCTGCGTGTGTGCTCGCTGCACTTTCGTACTGAGGATTACGAGACAACCGCACTTGGTGACGGCTTTGAATGTGCCCATCCGAGCAAGTCTTTGCCGCAGCGCCGTTGTTGCTACTGTGGCCCCGCTACTTCCGCTCGGCTGCTACTAGTGTCGGCGGCCGCGCAGTAAAAGCGGGCAACGTTGGGCATGGCAGCAGTGACGTATGAGAGTCGTATTTTCAGCGGGAGATTGAAGCGCGCTAACGCGTGCGGACCACTAAAAACGTGATTTTATTTCAAAATAAGCACTTCCTTGGCACAAAAGCAGCGCTACGAGGTTTCTGGACCGCTATTTCAACAATCAACGTCGACTTAATATTTGCCTTTAGTGTCCCTTTAAGTATACTGTATTTTTGGATGCACTTGAAACACAGGACACAGAGAGGCACACATTAAGCACAAACACAAGCACTCTAACAACTGAAGTTTGAGGATGCCGCGTACAGTTTGCGGATACATGCGAACTTCAGCCAAGTGACGTTTGTTATTGCGTCATCGAGTTAAGAACAATATTTCCTTTTGTGACAAAGCAGCCGACGGGCAGCTGACACACGTGGCCCCCTTCTTTGATTAAGCTTGTGCCTCTGTTATCCCTCTCGGGCTTCTATCTTTATGGTGGCTGATTATGCGGCAATTTGAAAATACGGGTGAGCAACCACAGTCATTGCAGTGTATCGATAAGGGCCCGTCCCTCTACCGTGCACGTTTTTTCTATGTTCACTTAGGCGATTGCTTATACAACTGCCAGACTGGCCGATCTGTTTCGCACCACACCAACGGGAATCTGTAACCACCTTTACTGCGCAGGCTACAAAAGGTTTTGATGCTGTCTCCTGCACCTCTCGGCTTCACTCCTAACGGTCTGTGAGCCTGCACAACTTTTGTAGTTTTCTCTGGTGTGGAAAAAAAGTCACCTCGACTCCGATTTGCCCAGCCACTTTCTTCAGCCCATGCGATATTTGGTGAATGTATGGGATGACCGCCAGTTTACTTTTTGCTGGTACGTTCTGTACTAACCATGCTTTGCACTTTCTTAGCACGGTACCTGCTCCCGAGACGAGCACATCGGCTGGGTAACCCGCCGAGGTTAGACGTGCCACTTGTTCCCGCACGCTGCAGTCTCCGCCGCATTGCCACAGGACTTGCGAACTGCATTTGTGAAACAAAGGCTCATTACGGCTCACTTTACTAACTCATAGTGGGATAAACGGAATGGCAGGAGTGGTTTGTTAGCTCGGGATGATAAGCCCAACAGGTGTTGCTTCTCATTAAAGGTTAGTTGACAGTCAAGAACTGCAAGGTGTTGTCAACCGATGACTCATGGGTTACTACAAGTGGAGTGAAACAATTCCGAAACTGTCTAAAATCGCGCTTTTCTGAAGGCTGCTGTCATGGGTGTTGTCCTGTATCACTATAAATAATTTACATATCTAAAGATATCTACGATATGAAAACGCTGTTGCCTGGTTAGTAGGCATCTGTCTAGCTTAGTTAAACATGTCAATTAGGATCGGAGCCAGCAGGACCTATACAAACGCCCTGTCTTTGGATGTACACTTTATCGTTCCATGCAATGCACGTAGATCGTAGATAGAACGAGAACAGGTCGAGGAACCTGGCAACTGTGAAGCCCGTTTCGTTTTGCAACGTCACTGACCCGAAGCCATCGATGCACTCCTCGGCACAACTAGCAGCTGAGCGTGCGGCAACGAATAAAAGATCCCTAACATCCACGTGACCAAGCTATTAAGCCCTTACTCATGTTCTGCTTGAAAAATACTTCATTATCCGAGTTTTTCACCATGTATGTGTCGCCAAATGAGAGGAGCCCTAATTTCGCTTTAATAAACCTAGCCACGCATTTCTGCCATGTCCCATCCTCAAAAATAATGACTCTGAGAGGACATTCTACTTTATGGTTTTTCGCACTGAACATTGCCTTTAGACATGTACTCTTGCTTTCTTTAACACTTTTAGCTAAGCGGTCAAGGTTTAGCGTGCTGCACGTCTATGCTGCTTTTCCTTTAGTTTCAGAAGCGGAACATTTTGTCACTCTTTTAGCGCGGAATCGGCTGCTTCAAGTAATTTCTAATTAAATTGTGCCTGCGACATTCCTACAACTCACCCTCTTTGTTCGCGGGCAATAACCGTGCACAAAGCTACAAAAGTTGCACAAGCTCACAGAGCCGTTAGGAGTAAAGCCGAGAGGATGCCAGAAAAAGCATCAAAACCCTTTTGTTGCCTGAGCATAAAAAATGGTATACAGCTTGCCGTTGAGGTGTGGTGCGAAATACATCGGCCAAACTGGCAGATGTATAAACGACCGCCTAAGAGAACATATACAAACGTTGTACGGTGGAGGGACGGGCACTCATCGATACACTGCAATGGCTGTCGTTGCTCACATGTACTTTCGAACTGCCGCACAATAAGCCACCATAAAGATAGAAGCCCTAGAGAGGTAATAGAGGCACAAGCTATAATCAAAGAAGGGGTCACGTGTATCAGCTCTCCGTCGGTTGCTTTGTCACAAAAGGAAATGTTGTTCCTTAACTCGATAGTGCGATACCATACGTCACCTCGTTTAAGTTCGCATGTATCCTCAAACTGTAGGCGGGATCATCAATCAATTCCGTTGTTAGAGCGCTTTCGTTTGTGGTTTATGTATGGCTCGCTTGTTTTTCAAGCGCTTCCAAAAATACCGTATACGCTATTCCAACTAGCCCCCCCAAAAATGTACTCCTCAACTATATTTGTCTTAAGCTTGCCATGTGGAGACTCAGGCTCCCTAAGAACATGTGTAGTTCATTTTTATCGTTAGGAAATGTGCAAGCCTCTCAAGACGCCTTCAAAATTGAGGGATATCATGGCATGTTAGTGCGGGAAATTCAAGGCGGAGCGCGACGCCGTCGGTATTTCCGTATTTCTTTTTGGCGCGTTTTCTGGCTTACCGACTATCGGCGATTCTACGGATTCAGGACGTTCCAATAGAAATACTTGTCACTCTCGCTGTCTCAGTATTTGTGCACTGCCATGTGTATTGTCAAAACGGCCTAGATTTCTGGGTTGACTACCGAGTGTCGTGCAGCAAATATCCCAGGCACCCGTTTCGTTTCTGAGAAATGCGAAAATAAAACTGCTGTGGATGCAGCACGATATATTTTAGACAAAGACGTGCGACACGCGCAAGGTGTCTTATAGAGGTTCAAACATTAATAAGACAATAACTATTGATGTGCCCTACAGACCATGATGTAACCGTTGTATTGAGGACCTGTTACGACGACTCTGCAAACTTGGTTAATATACCTAAACGATAGATGAGAGTATATAGAGAAATCCGAAGCACTTTCGGTCACGACTATATCGCAAGAAAAGATGTCAGGAAACCGGATACAGTCCAAATTAAATTAGTAGAAGGATGGATTGATGAATGAATGCAAAACTTGACTGAAAGTCCTGAGGTGCGCAACTCAGCGCGCAGCGGGCCGCTCCCACACTGTAATCCACTTCGCACCCTTGAAGCGATTCCTAGCAAGCAAAACACCTTTTTGCCTAACCAGAATTTTAAAAAAATGGGGGTGTAAGGGTCTTTTCCTTCCACAAATAGCCTTTGGTTTGCGTAAGTGGTAATGTTTTACGTAACTAAAGACCCCTTAGGAACCAAGAGTGTTTATCGAAACACCGGTGGCCCATACGACAGCTTTCCATATTATAATTGTGACTCGCTGATTAAAACGTCGTCGGATATTAGGCGAGTTTAGAATAATATCTCCGTCTCTTTTAGGACTATCTACAAGCACACCCTAAATTACCACCCATTCTGTTAACGTTTAGTGTTCAGTTATACGCAACAGGAATATCCCCACCGGCACTGGACGGCGGCTCAAGATGCCATGACTATGTACGAGATGGTCGGTGTAATGCCTGTGTGGCGCGAGAGCTCCGTCATGCGGTATTTTACAATATGCCATGTTGTGTGTATGGTTGTGTGCGTACGTGCATCTGCATGCTGATGTCTTGTGATTGATGTTCTAGGTAGACTTCATTTTTAGCTGATGTCATCTGATATGGGTGTTTTGATTGATGAAAATGCAAAGGGTGATAGTTATTCATTTTTAGACACGTTAAATCCATAAGGGTGTTTACGATTGGCGACCGCCTGATATGTGTTTTGATTGATGAAAATGCAGGTAACAATGTCAGAGTGAAAGCATGTATGACATAAGGCAAATTTAAAACGGCAATATTATCAGAGTGAAAGCGCAGTGCCCTACTTACCGAGAATTAAGCAATATTATCAACAGTTTTACCGAGAAATGAGTGGGACTGTGATCCCGAGCGCCAGTAGGGAAGTCGTACAATCCCGATACTATATTAAACTAGAGGGAAGTCGGCCTAAAAAAAAACATTCCGTAATTAAACTAGGCGTTTTTCGTTTCCGCTTGAAAAAAAGAACATGGAAAACCCATCCGTGGCGTTGCCATGAAATGGTGGTTCAAAGCTTGTTCCGCTGGAAAACAAAACCTTCGGAACCGCGCCTTCTCATGGGGAACGGCGCGCGTGGTTCACTGCCGTGCGTGTTTTGCGCGCTCGTGAAAGTTCCGCTTTCGCCGACCGACAAAATGCCGCAATGCCTCAGTGATAGTTTCCGCGTGCCGTGCGTGTTTTGCGCGCTCGTGAATGGGCCAACGCCAGTGAGCAAGGACAAAATGTGTGTCTTTTTCATGGGTGCCGCGGAATGTTACAACGCCAGTGCTGCAGTGGCTTAAGGAAACGGTGTGTCTTTTCCTTGGTGCCGCGGACCCTTAGCGGCCAGTCGCAGTGGCTTAATCCCCTGCCGTTGTGCTCGCTGCAAGGCTTTTGAAAACCTCTGTGTCTTTGCCGCATCGCCGTTGTTGCTACTGTGGGTCCCGCTACTTCCGCTCGGCTGCTACTAGGTCGGCGGCCGCGCAGTAAAAGCGGGCAGCGTTGCCGCACGGCAGCAGCGACGTATGTGCCGGGAGATTTGAAGCGCGCTAACGCGATGCGGACCACTAAAAACGTGATTTTATTTCAAAATAAGCACTTCCTTGGCACAAAAGCAGCACTACGAGGTTTCTGGACCGCTATTTCAACAATCAACGTCGACTTAATATTTGCCTTTAGTGTCCCTTTAAGGATGTATAAACTGTTTTACCGTGCCCGTTGGCACAGTCACGCCAAGCCCGACCTCAGCATCGTGGGCCCTCTGACAGCCCATAGTTGAGCCCCGGCATCGGAGCTCTTGATAGCAGATAGCCTCTTGTTCTGGTTGATTTGGTTCGTGCCTCGTAAGGCAACGTTTAATAATATTATGAAACAATGATACAATGTGCTATATCGCAGCAGAAAAGTCGCATCGCCTCGAAAACGAACCTTCATCGTCCATGTTTTGTAGGCTGTGAGAGAGAGAGAGAAAACTCTTTAATGAAAAACAGAGAATTCTGCCGGCGTATATAAAGGCGCCTACATGCTAGTCTGTATAGGGGAGGAGATTGAGGACAGAAAGGCCCTAGGAGCAGGAGGGCAGGAAAGGAGAAGGGAAAGGAGAAGGAAAAAAAAGAAGATAATACGATCGTCGTATATATATATCACAACGTAATGATGTTGATGTAAGTACGCTGCTCTTTTCCAATGAATTAGTACAGCGCGTGCAGATAAAGCTTCGAGTAGGGTTAGATCGTGCACCCTTGCTATTCCATTTCCTTCATATTTCTTTGTATATACCTCAGTTATCTACTGAGTTCGATAACTTACTTTGGTAGTGCTTAGTGCGGTTTGGTATCAGGATAGCAACCTATATTTATAGCAGCTGAATGGCACGGCGACTGACTTTTTCAACACAGTAGGTGAAACAACTTTGCCGCGATTGTCGTAAATGAAATCACGTAGAGCTTTACCTTCGAGGCACCATACAATTCTTACATGGAAGAGAGTGGAACAGCCATTATTAGCGATGTTTTGAAGCCCTAGTTGTTCTTTTTGTCAGTTCAGAGTAACTGCCTGAAGCGAGCAAAAATCATTGCTATCAATATTGCAGAGGAATCTCGCTTTGGTCGCAAACAACGCATAGAGTGCGCATACGGAGCAAGAATTGCCTCATGGCTAGATTGAGTGACCGGAGTGCTTGTGATGTCACCACCTTCATGTTTTTGTACGCTTGACAGTGTATACTGCTATACAAAAGTAACTCGTCAAGAAGTTGGTGCCCTTCAGGTACATGACGTTCAATAATGCGAGAACATGCTTAGAACGCAAATGGTGGTCCCGTTCCCCGAGCCATACAATAGTCAGACGCGCACTTTTAATTGAGTTTTCATTAATTCACCCTCCAGACACACACGGGCACGACGCCATCGATTACGGCTCGACGGGCGTGCTGGATTCGTAATCCATCATGCGTGGCTGTCTCTTACGGCTAAGTAACCGAAAGTGAGCTTAGTGCTCCAGATGCTGTTTGTGACCAGTCATGATCGCCAGCTCGTGCACGGAACCGAAATGCATTGGGTGTGGGCTGAAGAAGAGCAGAAGAACGTGACGTAGAGGCTGACACGTTCACTGAACGTCCATATACAAGCGAAAAGACACTTGGAAAGATGGATTTGAGGGCTGAGACTTCGAGAAAGTGTCGGGGGTTATGCACCCGCCCCTGTAACGAACGAGCGAGAAGTGGAAAAAGGCACGCCCGAAAATGAACTCCCTCGATGGTGCTACACACAATGCAATACAAGTCGTGAGCGCATTATAATTCTCACTCGTGTTTTCTGCCTCGGTACAACATACGTTGTAGAGAACACTGAGGCGCCGATGTTCCTTGCTAAGTCAAGCTGTGTCTACACGGCGTCCGTGTAGCAAAGGACGGAAGGAATCAATCACTTTCAGTTTCATGTTCCGGAGACGTTTAACGTCTTACAAAGCGTCGTGCTCTCTTTTCCATCATTGCCTTTGAGTGTGCTTGCTTTACACTAAGGTATACTTCAACTTCTTTTCTTTGTGATCTTTCGCTGGTACTATTTTCATTTATTTTTTTCCCCCATATTTTGACTCGAGTACAGCTCCAGTCTTGAAACGTGCGCATAGTAGCCGTTGCGTCCCTTCTTTCGAACCTAAGACCACGACCTATCCTCCCTCATGACCTTGGCAGCTGGGCTGATGGATACCGATATGTTCTTTTTTTTTTTCAGACGAACTCGTGCTTGGTTCATTTGCACATGGCTACAGGGGTCGTGAGGAGTGTTTTACCTGCAGTATTGTGTAACCTTTGGCGGCGCTGTCCCCGTCACTCACGGTGTGTGTCGGTTCGTTCCGCGATGTCGTGAGAACGCATCTGATTAACCCAAACAAGATGGAGTGCCAAGCTTGGAAGCGCATCAAGAGAAAGGTCACCCTTGGCCCCCTACGACAGAGCACTGCGCCGGAACTTTCGATTGCACATGTTAAGCCATGCAGTTACACATTCGAAGATTTAAAGAACGGAAACCTCACATATCAGAGGCGTCAATTACGAACGGGAAGGTAAGGGTGGCCTTGCCCCCTCGTCCCCCAGAAGTTGCCTGAGAGTCCACAAGGGAAGTGCCCCCCTTGCCGGATCACACCTTAGCAGCTGTAATTAGCGGCGGGAAAGCAGCTTGCGTAAACTACTTCCAAACTTGAATTTCGAAAACAAGCGACAGTGAGAGATGAATTAGGTTTTCGCTTCGTGTGCAGCATTCGATTCACAATTAGTCCGGCTCGACCGAACACTGCAGACTTCAGGAGTACTTGCCGGACGATATGAACATTGATACCTTGTAGAATACCCCTTCCTGTAGAATACCCCCCGTCTGCTCTTTGACATGACTTGATTCACGTGATTACTACATCATCGATCGCGTGAAACATCGCAACCGCCCCTTCGAACTTCTACCTCGGGATTTGGATGGTAAATAATTTGATAAAGTTCAACAGGACTGCGGCACGTTATAAAAGTTGCTTTGGAAATAGCCCTACTTTTATAAGCAAACGTGCTTCCGTTCAGGCTTTCTGTGCTGACGCACGAAGACTTCCTTGGAACTGAAAAACGTATACCACTATTTCGCGGAAGTATATGACACTGGAACCTGGGGCCGCATTTACAAAACTTATATTTCGTAAGTGCGTTCTCCCATCAGTGAGCCGGCTTCATTTATATGTCCCGTATCATGAGTGGCTAAAATATGAAACTCTTATGAAATTTTTAGTCTAAGACGTTCTTGTTAATGTGGACCCTGCATCGACGATAGCCGACGCTGCGTAATGTTGGAAACGAGCATTTCAACACTGCTTAGCTCTGGTATCGATCACATGTGGTACTTGAAAACCTTGCCGAATTTGGTTGGTTGTTTGGAGCGAACGTTTGAATAGAGAGAGAGAAAGAGAGAAAGGTTAAGTGAAAGGCAGGGGGATTAACCAGAAGTTTTTCGGTTTGCTACCTTGCACTGGGGAAGGGGTAAGGGGGATAGAAAGGTAAGGAAGGAAAAAGGAGTAAAAAAAAAACGCACACACACTCAAGCACGGGAGCATCATAGTCGTCTAGCGAGGTCGGTTGAGCGGAGAAACTTCAACAGCGCCTTCGTCGCTTTCTGGTTGGAAGCTAGAACGTTCCGGCACTCCAAAATTGATTGTTCAGAAAGCGGCTGGTCATCGAGGCGTGCTAGCGTTGCTGAGAGCTGGAGAGCGGTTGTCTTTGGGAGCTGTAGTGAGGGCAATGACACAGGACGTGCGCAATGCTTTCCTCGCTGCCACAGTGAGCACATGCAGCACTGTCGGCCATTCCGATTCGGTAAGCAGAGCTGTTCGTGAAAGACACTCCAAGCCACAAGCGGCAGAGGACTGTTGTTTCGGATCGGGATAGTCCGGACGGAATTTGAAGTTGAAGTGACGGATCCAGGCGGTGAAGGCAGGTATGCAGAAAACCGGACGTATTCCACATTGAATGCGTTAGATCACGTGCAGGGAGAGCGAATCTTTGATGCTGCATCGGTTCGTGATAATGGAATGTCTTCCTGCACGCCACCTTCATGAGCATTATTTGCAGAATTATCGGCATGTTCGTTGCCGTCGATGCCACAGTGGCCTGGAAGCCACTTAAAAGTTATTTCATGCCATTTGTCTCTTAATTGCTGATAGGTTTGTGTTATTTCCAATACTAGTTGGTCTTGTGCACCACGACGTTCGAATAGAAACTACTTGAGCATGCTAGCGCAGAACAATGAGAACCTACATACACTAACAACGAAAGTTTCACACAAACCCACTTGTACATTTTCTTAAATGAAGTAACTCACTGCTCAGGAACTGTACACTGTGTAGCGAGACATTATAACTCAATAGCTGATCTTGGCAAATTCTTTTGCATACACCAGCAGTTGACAGTTTTCTCGGAAGGCATTCTTTCTGAACACCAGCAGAACAAAGTTAGAATTCTCATGGATCTTGCTCGAAACATGGTGAATGCATGTCACTAATATGACGCTAGCTTGATGATTTATATTAAAAGAACGCAACATCGACCACGCTACTTGTAAAAGTGCTCGAAGAACACTATGGAGGAAAATGAACAAGTATGAACAAAGACCACTCCCGAATCTGCAGGCTCGCTTCTATGCTGTGTAGACTTCAAGTTCGCGACATGGCAAAATATATCTCCATCTAAGCACAAAAAAAAAATAATAAGGAAGCTTTCACAACACAGCTTACTTGGAGTTTCGCAACGCCCACTTCACAAATTGTTTTCTCGAAATAACGTTATGAAGACGCACCTTCGTATGTCTTTGCACACACATCATTTAAAAGTATAGCGTTATTAGTATTGATCTTTTTTTACAAGTTTTTTCCGAAGAACATTGGATAGCTCATTGCTTTCAGCCCCACCACGAGGCAAATCGTTTCTAGGCTATTGAAGGTGCACATCAACTCCTTAGAGAGAAAGGTTACGTGAAAGGCAGGAAGGATAACTTGAAGCATATTATCCGGTTTTCAACGCCTTAAATTTTTACTGTGTTCATCACATTTGATGCCTCGCTGTTTAGTGTTTTCTGAGAGCGCATCAGTTGGTACCACCGAGGTCGGAACCATTAGGATTTATGACAGTTCTGCTCTTTGAAAGCCATAAAAAGGGCGTCTTAGTTTAGATGCCTCTGGCAAATCAAAACGCGGTAGAACGAGACGTGCGTATCCTGCGTCAGTTGTGTGTTTACGCAGATGCCGGGGTTGCAGAGGCCTGGGAAAAACTGCGTGTCGAATCTGCTCCCGCAGCCGCCGGCGAGACGCCAGTCTCGATCGGCAACGTGCGCGTGCGTGCACGTGTCGATGCACCTGCGAAGACGACGGCTGCACCGCCGAAGTACGCGCACCTGATAGCCAGGTGCGTCGATGAGGCGCAATTTTTTTTCCCAGCCTTCCTTCCAGCGTCCTTCGCGCAACAGAAAACCGCGAACGACGACTGCGGATCAGTATAACTACAACACATCGCCGACTGGTAAACGAATGCCATATGGAGGGCTCAGCACGCATATAATATCGGCAGACAGGAGAGATTATGTGGCGTGCATGCAGATGCAAAGCACACGCCGACAAGCCGTGGCAGCGGAGTAGCTCAAGTGCTGTGTCATGGTTCCTCGTCCCGACACTGCTGCAAGACATTCCAATAAAATCTGAATGCACAACCATCCTGGCGCAGCGCCTGCACACTATTTCAGAAACACCTAGTGGTCGGACCTTGCACAGAGCTCTCTTCTGAGGCGTCCGCAATACTTGACTGTGCCGTTTTCGGATGCTTCAGAGAACATGTTGTCACTCACTTCACTCACTCACTCACTCACTCACCACTCACTCACTCACTCACTCACTCACTCACTCACTCACTCACTCACTCACTCACTCACTCACTCACTCACTCACTCACTCACTCACTCAATCACTCACTCACTCACATCACTCAATCAAATCAAATCATCAATCATCAATCAATCAATCAATCAATCAATCAATCAATCAATCAATCAATCAATCGATCAATCAATCAATCAATCTGTCATTATGAAATGTAGCGATTACGATGAAGAACAGAACAGCCAAACATTAGTTGCGAGAAATCGCTGAATATCGCGACTGATTTGCCATGTTCGTTGTCTCTGTGCTTCGATTTGTCGAATAATTTGGCTTCGCGCTGCCGATTGTCAGCCTCCTGGTTAGCTCAGTTGGTAGAGCGACCGCTCCGAATAGGCGTTGGTCCCGGGTTCAAATCCCGAACCAGGACAAATTTTTTGTCAACTAGGAAGGCTTTCTTTGTGAGAAATTCGTGTGGATTTCCTCAGTTGTAGCTTTGTGCTGCAAGCGGGTGGTTTTTAAGTTTTCCCTTCATAGCCCTTCATACACCTTAGAAGATTCCGCAGAACTTTTTTCCAAGCGTAACAACGACTGAGCATTAATCACGACAGTATAGCCGCCTTTATCCGCTGGTTGAGTGCTTTAACCCCTAGCGTAGCGCGAAAGAAATCGAATCGCGCTTCGAAAAAGGGGTCAGGCAAGACACAGTCTTTTGTCATTCCTGGAAGTATTCAAAAGGCTTCATTTATAAGACATAAGAAGGAAGACTGCAAAGAATGTCTCAGGAAGCTACGGTTTCGAGATGATATTGCGTTCTTCAACAATAGTGGCGACATATTGAAAAAATTACTGACGACGTAAACGAAAAAGTCTTAAAGAAGGGCTAAAGATGATTATGCTCAAGTAAAAGATAATGCTCAACTGCCCGGCGAAAGCAAAGTAGTTCAAAATTAGCAACTAGGCATTAGAGTATGTGCAAGGATATGCATATGTTGGTCAATTACTAATATGGGAACGTATATTCGTGAAAAAGAAATTCACCGAAGGATATCCTCGAAGAACAAGGAAACGTCCCCGCGTGTTTTTATATGCGAAGCATTTCACAGCGAACCAAACGCACTTTGAGTGCATCTATCTATCTATCTATCTATCTATCTATCTATCTATCTATCTATCTATCTATCTATCTATCTATCTATCTATCTATCTATCTATCTATCTATCTATCTATCTATCTATCTATCTATCTATCTATCTATCTATCTATCTATCTATCTATCTATCTATCTATCTATCTATCTATCTATCTATCTATCTATCTATCTATCTATCTATCTATCTATCTATCTATCTATCTATCTATCTATCTATCTATCTATCTATCTATCTATCTATCTATCTATCTATCTATCTTCCGCCTACGTCAGGGCGCTCTCGCGATCGCCTCCTTAATTTGGTATTGACCAAAATTGGCATAGAAGGGTGTGAGTGCATGAAGAACATGACTGTCTGGTCACGACATCAATAACGTGTAAATCCTGGCGCGTACGTCGTCAAACCCTTTCCTGCAGACACGTGTGACGCATACCCGCATACCACGGGCCGTGGTATTCTGGTATGTGATAAAGGTAATTGACAGTTTATATCTACCCAGGAACGGTGCGAACCGACATTGATAACTTAAGCCGCATTGGCCCGATGAATGCAAAGAATAAAAATCAGGATCCCACCAGGAATCTACCAGGCATTCTGCGTGGCAATCGAGTATTCTATCACATGTAGAGCCACGCCAAGTCTTGAAACTGCTTTGGAAGAAGACCCAGTGCAAGAGTGATGTTGGTGCAACGCGTAATTGTGGTTGCAGTGCTGGCTATCTAATTTTATAACAAGGTAATAAACATTACTTATGTGCTCCTATGATACAGACGTCATGTTGGCTTAGCGTCAATCTTGGTTCCAGTGTTGGCTCCTCCGCTTTTAGAACAGTCGAGTAAACATTATATATGTACTCATATGACTCAGCATCGCACGCAACATGTAAATCGCACCATAGCGCGTGCTTCGTTTCAGTGAAACTGACGTCTGTCCTCTAACATGAGCGCTGACGTTACGTCAGACCATGAGCTGCCCTTTCAAATTCAGTGTAGTCGGCGTGCCTGGTTAAGCGCACGACGTCCATACAACTACTCCGTTTACAAAAACACGTCGATCCACCTCGTAAAGCTTTACTCAAAGCCAAAAAAAAAATGCAACATAAACAACTCACAGGCTGCTTCGCATGAAACCGATTCCGACAATGCCTGGAATGTGCCGAATTTTTCTTCACCTTGACTTGGTAAGTGACCGCAACTTATTCCTTCCCCCGAATACTAAGGCACGCTCACTAAATATGTTGAATAGTCCTGATTTCAAGCCCTCGGAGCAGAAGCGATTTGCTACAGAAAGGCATGAGTAGAAATAACGTCAAAGTTTTCGTGCACAAGCTCAGCGTAGTATAAACATGTATAGAGTGTAAAGATAATCGAAGTACCTTAAACCCAGTACTTATTTCTTCTATTTTATTGCGAGCATCATCGCAGGGACAAAATCACTGAGTCGAAGTCTAATGAAGTTACACATCCAGGAGTCATCTGCGCAAATTAATAGCCAATGCAGGAACAAGCGATAATGTTGAAGCTCTTGCATATTTGTTCTGTCCCACAATAACGACATGCGGTGAGCCCACGTTAAAGAGCCTCCGAGATTTGCGTCCTGAGAGTGAAAATTTTGTTGCAAGGACAATTGGTAGCTTCGTATACGGTCGGACCCTTGTCAAAGAGGCATGTGACCCAGTTAGAAGAAAAGTGCATAACTGAGACAGTATATGCATGTCATCATGAGTGAAGTGAAACGTTTTGACTATTCAGCAGACAAGTTTGAAATGCGCGGAGAAGACGACACCAGGCAAGAACATAGAAACGCGCACACGCACGAAGGGCAGACTTACGAAAGAGTTTATTTCTTGAAGGCAGAGCATTTATAAGGGCTGACAAGAAGAAATTTAACCGACAACCTTACAGAAGGCTGCGAAAATGCAGCGAGACCACATGCACGTTACAAGCCCGGAAGGATGTGCCCCTCTAAGAAATCTAATCATTTCGTTGATAATGATAACGAGGGTGAACAAACTAACGCAGGTGCCACCTCACTTGCGATGAATGCTTCAATGAACTCTCTTCGGTTTTCGTTTTTGCTTTAGAAAGGAATTTTGTTTTTTCCAGCTGGGGAAAACAGCTCATGCTGTCGCCATTCTTTCTGTGTAAGGCGATATTACCGCCAGAGAGTTCGCTATCGATTATATTCGCCGCTTGCAACTTTCCAATGCACCGTATGGACTTCGCTTCGTTTGAGTCATTGTCAATGGTAACGTTACGTACGTATTCATTTCCGCAATGTATTGCAAAAGGCCGGGTAAGCGACTCAAGGGCGCCGACGACGCATCGAGTGAGCCGGGAGACGAGCACCTGGCGATGCACGGAGACGTGTAGACGTATACGTCTTCTCCTCAGTGGAACGTGTGCCGCTTCTCACGGCACACATTGGGCTGGGAAGAGGGGATATTCGGGAGACCCGCCTCGGAATTTAGTCGCGTGGCGGGGCCCCTGCTCGCTACTGAGAGCACAACCAAGAGCACCCAGAACTCTCTGTTCACGGAGCCACCCACGGACGCGCCTTCGCCGCTCATACATGGCGCCCCTCACAGTCGCGGGCGCGAATATTTTGGTGGTGCGTAATGTACGCTTTGACGGGGAGTGGTAACGACAGCTTAGTCCCGTACTGATCCCTCACCATCGCGGGGCAAAGGAATTTTTTGAACATGACGGGCTGTAGACCGGAAGGAGAAAACGGCAGCTTGTTTACTGCCACGTTGCTGTTCTTATCCCGCCCTTTGCGGCTGCATGTTTGCCTTTCTTGTTTCTTTATTTATATTCGCCTTCTTTCAAGAACAGCCATGGGTGAACACGACAGCCGGTGTGTGCGCGAAGTCCAGACGGCCGGTCCCAGTGTGCCGGCTCGGCTCTGGTCGTAACAGTGCGCGGTGATCTTGGCCCGAATACTGGCCGGGTCACCTGGTTTCCACCACGCCTTTTACTCTCATTCGACTGCTGTTTCCGGTGGTGGTGTACCGTCTACGAGTAAGGTGTTCTGGGAGATGCCTCCCTGATGAATGGAGGAGCCAGTGAGAGTTTTCCGTTTTTCAGCAGGAATTCACTCTGTTTTGGGTATGCACACTTTGGTACATGACAATGTCAAGCAACGGCCGATAAGCTCCTGATTGGCCGTCAGTATTTTACTTGCTACGGAAACATGAAAACAAAAGCCACGTGTGGATGCTCTATGAGGCAGACTCATATATTCAGTGGTGGAATGAATATATTCATCACTGTAGATGACTATATTCGTCACTGTGGATGCATTGCTCTGGAACATCGCTGTGGACAATAGCACTCGTCTGTGAAACACTGGTTCTTAGTATTAGTGTACATGGGAGTGGACACAACGTTTCAAGCAAAAACTGCTCAGCTTCTCGCATGCATTTGTGAGAAAAAGTGAAAGATGTCATGCATACAGTGTGTCTGTCAAGTAACCTACAAAGTGAGACGATATGCCACGTGGTCGTGACGTTGACGAAGGCAGTAGCGGACGTGTTCGAGACTAAACCTTTATTCGGGCGAACCTGTGCCCGGAAAATGAAAGACAAGATAAAAAGCAAGTCACGCTATACACTGAGAGCGGCGAACAGAGCGCCGGCTGTCGACAACCTGATCATCGGCGGAGCGCGTCGTCCTTTTATAAAGCAGTCATCGAATCTTCCATTGTTATCGCTGGTGCTCGCGTAAGCTTTCGACTAAAACATGGATTACGCGCAGGGCGCGAATAGTCAACAGAATGATCTCGAACACTCGCGAAGCTTCCCGAGCACTGCGGCGCGGTCTGCTCCGAGCGTTGCTCACAGTTGTTTCTTTTTTTTGTGACAAAATAAAGTTTATAAACGCGCGTGGCAATACGAAAAATGCCGCCGAGTACTAAGATGCTTATGAGTGAGGCGAAATCAGGAGCTGTCACATCGAAAGCAAGAAGAAGAAATGCAAATTGCAACACCGCCATGATTGCAATTAAGGCAAAATAGATACGCAAATTATGTGTATGCTTAGGTTGCGTGGAAGATGCGGCTTTCGCTCATCATACCATTTGAAGTTTGTGCCAGCATCCGGAACGCATGGCAAACGAGTGTTTGTGAGGCTGAGCGGTTTATTTTATATCCGCAACAGGATAATGTCATCTCCTCAGCATCTCGAATGGTCAGTCGCAATTCCACCTCTAGCTTTTAGGATGCCAGAATTTCTGACGCTTTTTCTCGTAAGGCAGTCTTTATGTTCGATTTTTTCACCCGTTCGAGAGTGAGGTTCAGAGTGAGCAACCTGGACCAGCAGCCTATTAACACAGCCCATAAGGTGTAAAAGTAGCGTTCAGGCTCGTGGCCCACAAGAAAGTCCAACAGCGCTTTCGTGGCACGTAGCGCACAGTGCTGCTTGCCATGGGCCCAAAACATGTCGCATACTCTAAGCAGGGAGCCCCGTTGAAGATGCAAGGCCGCCTTCGGAGACTGTCTCTCTGTATTGTATCGCTTGCATTCTCAAAGAACATGATGCAGATCTTCGTGGACGTTACATCGGGCGCACATTGGTGAGTTCGACAGCTTAATCTTGCTCCTGAGTAGTTGGTGTATGAGACTTTAGTCTGACGCGGCGCAAAGCATGTTTCCACTTGTCTGTTTAGGTCTCCGCGCATATCGAAGTCACACAATGGGTCATCTTGTAAAAAGGCCCATACTGGTGACTAGCATCTGTCCAGAGAGATCGCTGGAGGCGCCTAGCATGTGCCGAGACGAGTAGTACAATAAAGTAATATTTAGAAGAAACGAGGTGGAAATGCTAAGACAGTCAAAATCCACAGGACAACAATGCCCTCAATGGTAAAAAAAAAGGGTCAGTCAAAATACACTGGAAGAGCAATGCACTCAATCTAACAAAATACTCAGACAATACGTGTGCATCAGCACTCAAGAAGTTTTGGTAGTGAAGGGTTTGGTAGTGCCTTGAATTCGTTGAAGACTGAGAGAATTCGACAGGCGGCGTGAAGTGCGGTTTGGCGGAAGGAGCGTGTCACGTGCGAAGTTAAGAGCTTTTGAAAGAGGCATAAGCGAGAGATCTTTCGGCCAAGTGCTGATTATTTGATGTTTGTAACACTTACCCGATGGTCGTACTGGGACGTAATAATTCCGGGCTGGGCTGTTTTGGAGCTCAACAAGGTACGCTTGATGAGGATTCCATATTGCCTATGCGAATTCTAGTTTAGCGAGGATAATTGTCTCAAATGCTAGTTTACGAATCACATGGGGAGTGACGATGATAGTGACCGTTAATGAATCCCAGGGATTTGTTAGTTGCAGTAACCCGATTATTGAACATGTTCTGACCATTATGCTTGCTAGTGATGGTAAGGCCGAGGCACCTGTACAATTTAACCATGCTCAACAGGGATATGAGAGAGTGTTTTCGCGATACGCACATGAACTATATTTTATGACGTTTAGTTGCACGAGTGCACCATTTTTCAGTGGGTCAAGCTGTAAAAGCAATTGATCGTTACGCGAGCTTATGCGGCGGTGCAGGATCGGCCAAGAGCCGGATGGGTGATGAAATGCCAGAGGGCAGGTCATTAATGAAAGTGAAAACAAAAGGGGTCCGAGGACTGAACATTGCGGTACTCCAGGTAGCACTTCGGTGACTGTAGAGTGACGGTTAGACTGTTAACTGTGATCGGCCAAGAAAACAATTATCGCGACGCCATGGCGCGGATGGCTATTTTTTTGATGATCATTGGTGAGGTACGCGGTCAAAGGCTTGCGAAAGTCTAGGTAAATTATGTCTGTTTGGCGGAGAGAATCAAAACGGAGGTCAGCAGTGAATTGAAAAAGTTGAGTTGAGTTGGGCGGCAATCTGAAGGATCAGTATTGACACCGCTTTTAAAAGGTCATGAACCACTTTTCCAAGTAATGGTCTAATGACCTCAGTATCGGAGTGTACTGCCTCCCGAATCGATTGCCGCAAAATTTCTCGAATCCGCCAAGATCAGCGGAGTTACGGGGGTTTGGCGCACGCTCCCAGCGCTTTCTCTCTTTTCTCGTGCCGACGAGCGCACTGGAAGCTAGACAGGGAGGGATGGCATGGGGGAAAGAAGTTAGCGCGCGTCATGTCAGCGCGCGTCATCCGCGCTGTGATTCGCTTGCGCGAGTGCGGCTACCGTGTACTGAGGAGTGCGGCGCCAGCAAGTGGCGGCACCCCGCGGCAAGAAGCGCATCTGATCCGACCCGCCGCTCTCGATTTACGTCGGTACGCCGCTGCTATGTCTCTTGGCTACGTAAAGGACAGATCCGCGACGTAACGGACAGACGCCCCGCACCGACGAGAGTGAAAACCGGCCTCTGTTTGAAAAGAGGGTGCCTGGGGAAACGGCAACTTCGCGCTCCGCTTGTGGCCATTACGCGGCGCGCACGACTATAATATTTGGCAGAGCAGTACATAACCATGTCAGCTTTCCGCAGGATGTGTTTTTCAACAAGCCCAAGGGGTGCTTCATGACCCCTTTAAATACCGGGAGAACCTTGCTTACTTCTAGTCGTTAGGAATTGTACTGGTTGTTATGGACTGCGAGAAGATTATTCGTAGAAATTTAATAGCTTATATAGTGCTTTGATGACCTTAGCGGGGATGTTATCCGGACCGGGAGCACTCGATACCTTGATTTTGCCAATCGAGGCCGAAATGCCCTCAGATGTGACGTCAGTTGAAGGCATGCTGGAGAAGTTACAATCTGGAAGGGTACCACTGTTTAAGTCAGGTTCATGGGTGAAAACAGAAGAGAAGCAAGACTTGATGACATCGGATTGATACTCGATAGGGACGGGTGATCCATCAGGATATGAAAAAACTGTATTTTGAGAAGCACTGTGGTTGGTAGGTAGAAGTTACCAAAATTTCTGTCTGTTAGAACTCATTAAAATTTTTGTGGGTTCTTATGAAGGACACCAAGAAGGTCAATATAGAAAAATTTCTTTTTTGATTGCCGCAACAAGTGACTGCTGTCACGAAGGCATGCGAAATACTTTTCCCACTTGGAATTGCAGCCCGAGAGTTTAGCTGCCCGAAAAAGGCGCTTAATTCTTTTTGTTATCGATCTTCCCGAGATAGTGAATCAAGGTTTGTAGGTATCGCCCTGGATACGGACAGGTGGCACGTATTTGTCAACAATATTTTCTGTTTGTAATGTGCTCTCGACACTTCGCAAGGAAGCGAGCTGCTCAAAGTGCACAAAAATTCCCGATTCGTTTTTGAAAAGTCTGCCTTTTTGTAATTTCGGATATATTTTGCTGAAGGCTGACGTATCTACCTGAAAAGTGAGGTCAAATTAGGCCATCGTATACACATTACCGAAAAGCGTCAGGTCATCGATACACATTAACCAGCTGAGTAATCAAGCGGGTGTAGCTTGAGGAGCCCAGAGTCTGAGTAAAAAGTGATGTGAGTGGTGAGTCCGAGTGAGTCCGGTATGAGGAAAATTTGGTGAGTCTGAGTCCGCCCTCAGAGCAAAAATAGGAAAATTGAGTTGTCTAGAGTGAGCTGAGTGGGCCCTCAGAGCCGAAATATATTTCTTGAGTTATTCTGAGTGAGCTCCAATCTTTTTGCCGACCTACGCTCATCACTTATCCACAAAAAATAAAGAAGGCAACATTTAGCCCAAGAAATGGCTATCAGGGGTGTTTGGCCACAGAAATTGGGCAAATCTCACTCTCACCACTGATCCACACAAAAATGAAGAAGGCAACAATTAGCCCAATAAATGGCTATCATCCCCGGTATGTGCCACAGAAATTGGGCAAATCCCACTATTCACCACTGATCCACTAAAAATGAAGAAGGCAACAAACAGCCCAAGAAATGGCTATCATCACGGGTATCTGCCACAAAAATTGGGAAAATCCCATTACTCACCATTGTCCCCCCCGGGTATGTTGCCACAGAAATTGGGCAAATGCCATTACTCACCACTGGTTCGCTGAGAGAAGAAAGAGACAGAGAGAGAACGAAGAGAAATGAGAATATTAAGAGGAATAATGGGAATACAGACATATAGAAGGAAAAGGTTGATCTTAAGGGCTCGTTTTCTTTGTTAGACACAATATTATTGAGAACTAACAGACAATAACGCCAAGGAAAATATAGGGGGTGTTATGTGTAGTATTTAGAATATAAATGTGAAGAAAGTAAAGTAAATTGAGAAATATTAAGAGAATAATGGGAATACAGACACCTATAGAAAGGAAAAAGGTTGATTCTTAAGGGCTCGTTTTCTTTGTCTGACACAATATTATTGAGAATTAACAGACAATAACGCCAGGAAAATATAGGGGGTGTTATGTGTAGTATTTAGAATATAAAGTGAAGAAAGTAAATTGAGAAATATTAAGAGGAATAATGGGAATACAGACATATAGAAAGGAAAAAGGTTGATTCTTAAGGGCTCGTTTTCTTTGTCTGACACAATATTATTGAGAACTAACAGACAATAACACCAAGGAAAATATAGGGGGTGTTATGTGTAGTATTTAGAATATAAATGTGAAGAAAGTAAAGTAAATTGAGAAATATTAAGAGGAATAATGGGAATACAGACATATAGAAAGGAAAAAGGTTGATTCTTAAGGGCTCGTTTTCTTTGTCTGACACAATATTATTGAGAACTAACAGACAATAACGCCAAGGAAAGTATAGGGGGTGTTATGTGTAGTATTTAGAATATAAATGTGAAGAAAGTAAAGTGGACGAAAAGATAACTTGCCGCCGGCAGGGACCGAACCTGCGACCTTCGAATAACGCGTCCGATGCTCTACCACTGAGCTACGGCGGCGGTCATCCTCCCGTCGCAGGTTCGGTCCCTGCCGGCGGCAAGTTATCTTTTCGTCCACTTTACTTTCTTCACATTTATATTCTAAATACTACACATAACACCCCCTATACTTTCCTTGGCGTTATTGTCTGTTAGTTCTCAATAATATTGTGTCTAACAAAGAAAACGAGCCCTTAAGAATCAACCTTTTTCCTTTTTATATGTCTGTATTCCCATTATCCCTCTTAATATTTCTC
The DNA here is from genome assembly GCF_013339695.2 of Rhipicephalus sanguineus. Taxonomy (NCBI): domain Eukaryota; kingdom Metazoa; phylum Arthropoda; class Arachnida; order Ixodida; family Ixodidae; genus Rhipicephalus; species Rhipicephalus sanguineus. Next base: position 35,763 of record NW_023615739.1, read on the forward strand.
AATTTACTTTACTTTCTTCACATTTATATTCTAAATACTACACATAACACCCCCTATACTTTCCTTGGCGTTATTGTCTGTTAGTTCTCAATAATATTGTGTCAGACAAAGAAAACGAGCCCTTAAGAATCAACCTTTTTCCTTTCTATATGTCTGTATTGCCATTATTCCTCCTAATATTTCGCAATTTACTTTACTTTCTTCACATTTATATTCTAAATACTACACATAACACCCCCTATATTTTCCTTGGCGTTATTGTCTGTTAGTTCTCAATAATATTGTGTCTAACAAAGAAAACGAGCCCTTAAGAATCAACCTTTTTCCTTTCTATATGTCTGTATTCCCATTATTCCTCTTAATATTTCTCAATTTACTTTACTTTCTTCACATTTATATTCTAAATACTACACATAACACCCCCTATATTTTCCTTGGCGTTATTGTCTGTTAGTTCTCAATAATATTGTGTCTAACAAAGAAAACGAGCCCTTAAGAATCAACCTTTTTCCTTTCTATATGTCTGTATTCCCATTATTCCTCTTAATATTTCTCAATTTACTTTACTTTCTTCACATTTATATTCTAAATACTACACATAACACCCCCTATACTTTCCTTGGCGTTATTGTCTGTTAGTTCTCAATAATATTGTGTCAGACAAAGAAAACGAGCCCTTAAGAATCAACCTTTTTCCTTTCTATATGTCTGTATTCCCATTATTCCTCTTAATATTTCTCAATTTACTTTACTTTCTTCACATTTATATTCTAAATACTACACATAACACCCCCTATATTTTCCTTGGCGTTATTGTCTGTTAGTTCTCAATAATATTGTGTCAGACAAAGAAAACGAGCCCTTAAGAACCAACCTTTTTCCTTTCTATATGTCTGTATTCCCATTATTCCTCTTAATATTTCTCAATTTACTTTACTTTCTTCACATTTATATTCTAAATACTACACATAACACCCCCTATACTTTCCTTGGCGCTATTGTCTGTTAGTTCTCAATAATATTGTGTCTAACAAAGAAAACGAGCCCTTAAAAATCAACCTTTTTCCTTTCTATATGTCTGTATTCCCATTATTCCTCTTAATATTTCTCAATTTACTTTACTTTCTTCACATTTATATTCTAAATACTACACATAACACCCCCTATACTTTCCTTGGCGTTATTGTCTGTTAGTTCTCAATAATATTGTGTCTAACAAAGAAAACGAGCCCTTAAGAATCAACCTTTTTCCTTTCTATATGTCTGTATTCCCATTATTCCTCTTAATATTTCTCAATTTACTTTACTTTCTTCACATTATATTCTAAATACTACACATAACACCCCCTATACTTTCCTTGGCGTTATTGTCTGTTAGTTCTCAATAATATTGTGTCTAACAAAGAAAACGAGCCCTTAAGAATCAACCTTTTTCCTTTCTATATGTCTGTATTCCCATTATTCCTCTTAATATTTCTCAATTTACTTTACTTTCTTCACATTTATATTCTAAATAATACACATAACACCCCCTATACTTTCCTTGGCGTTATTGTCTGTTAGTTCTCAATAATATTGTGTCAGACAAAGAAAACGAGCCCTTAAGAATCAACCTTTTTCCTTTCTATATGTCTGTATTCCCATTATTCCTCTTAATATTTATCAATTTACTTTACTTTCTTCACATTTATATTCTAAATACTACAAATAACACCCCCTATATTTTCCTTGGCGTTATTGTCTGTTAGTTCTCAATAATATTGTGTCAGACAAAGAAAACGAGCCCTTAAGAATCAACCTTTTTCCTTTCTATATGTCTGTATTCCCATTATTCCTCTTAATATTTCTCAATTTACTTTACTTTCTTCACATTTTTATTCTAAATACTACACATAACACCCCCTATACTTTCCTTGGCGTTATTGTCTGTTAGTTCTCAATAATATTGTGTCTAACAAAGAAAACGAGCCCTTAAGAATCAACCTTTTTCCTTTCTATATGTCTGTATTCCCATTATTCCTCTTAATATTTCTCAATTTACTTTACTTTCTTCACATTTATATTCTAAATACTACACATAACACCCCCTATACATTCCTTGGCGTTATTGTCTGTTAGTTCTCAATAATATTGTGTCTAACAAAGAAAACGAGCCCTTAAGAATCAACCTTTTTCCTTTCTATATGTCTGTATTCCCATTATTCCTCTTAATATTTCTCAATTTACTTTACTTTCTTCACATTTATATTCTAAATACTACACATAACACCCCCTATACTTTCCTTGGCGTTATTGTCTGTTAGTTCTCAATAATATTGTGTCAGACAAAGAAAACGAGCCCTTAAGAATCAACCTTTTTCCTTTCTATATGTCTGTATTCCCATTATTCCTCTTAATATTTCTCAATTTACTTTACTTTCTTCACATTTATATTCTAAATACTACACATAACACCCCCTATATTTTCCTTGGCGTTATTGTCTGTTAGTTCTCAATTATACTGTGTCAGACAAAGAAAACGAGCCCTTAAGAATCAACCTTTTTCCTTTCTATATGTCTGTATTCCCATTATTCCTCTTAATATTTCTCAATTTACTTTACTTTCTTCACATTTATATTCTAAATACTACACATAACACCCCCTATATTTTCCTTGGCGTTATTGTCTGTTAGTTCTCAATAATATTGTGTCTAACAAAGAAAACGAGCCCTTAAGAATCAACCTTTTTCCTTTCTATATGTCTGTATTCCCATTATTTCTCTTAATATTTCTCAATTTACTTTACTTTCTTCACATTTATATTCTAAATACTACACATAACACCCCCTATACTTTCCTTGGCGTTATTGTCTGTTAGTTCTCAATAATATTGTGTCAGACAAAGAAAACGAGCCCTTAAGAATCAACCTTTTTCCTTTCTATATGTCTGTATTCCCATTATTCCTCTTAATATTTCTCAATTTACTTTACTTTCTTCACATTTATATTCTAAATACTACACATAACACCCCCTATACTTTCCTTGGCGTTATTGTCTGTTAGTTCTCAATAATATTGTGTCTAACAAAGAAAACGAGCCCTTAAGAATCAACCTTTTTCCTTTCTATATGTCTGTATTCCCATTATTCCTCTTAATATTTCTCAATTTACTTTACTTTCTTCACATTTATATTCTAAATACTACACATAACACCCCCTATACTTTCCTTGGCGTTATTGTCTGTTAGTTCTCAATAATATTGTGTCTAACAAAGAAAACGAGCCCTTAAGAATCAACCTTTTTCCTTTCTATATGTCTGTATTCCCATTATTCCTCTTAATATTTCTCAATTTACTTTACTTTCTTCACATTTATATTCTAAATACTACACATAACACCCCCTATACTTTCCTTGGCGTTATTGTCTGTTAGTTCTCAATAATATTGTGTCAGACAAAGAAAACGAGCCCTTAAGAATCAACCTTTTTCCTTTCTATATGTCTGTATTGCCATTATTCCTCTTAATATTTCGCAATTTACTTTACTTTCTTCACATTTATATTCTAAATACTACACATAACACCCCCTATATTTTCCTTGGCGTTATTGTCTGTTAGTTCTCAATAATATTGTGTCTAACAAAGAAAACGAGCCCTTAAGAATCAACCTTTTTCCTTTCTATATGTCTGTATTCCCATTATTCCTCTTAATATTTCTCAATTTACTTTACTTTCTTCACATTTATATTCTAAATACTACACATAACACCCCCTATATTTTCCTTGGCGTTATTGTCTGTTAGTTCTCAATAATATTGTGTCTAACAAAGAAAACGAGCCCTTAAGTATCAACCTTTTTCCTTTCTATATGTCTGTATTCCATTATTCCTCTTAATATTTCTCAATTTACTTTACTTTCTTCACATTTATATTCTAAATACTACACATAACACCCCCTATACTTTCCTTGGCGTTATTGTCTGTTAGTTCTCAATAATATTGTGTCAGACAAAGAAAACGAGCCCTTAAGAATCAACCTTTTTCCTTTCTATATGTCTGTATTCCCATTATTCCTCTTAATATTTCTCAATTTACTTTACTTTCTTCACATTTATATTCTAAATACTACACATAACACCCCCTATATTTTCCTTGGCGTTATTGTCTGTTAGTTCTCAATAATATTGTGTCTAACAAAGAAAACGACCCCTTAAGAGTCAACCTTTTTCCTTTCTATATGTCTGTATTCCCATTATTCCTCTTAATATTTCTCAATTTACTTTACTTTCTTCACATTTATATTCTAAATACTACACATAACACCCCCTATATTTTCCTTGGCGTTATTGTCTGTTAGTTCTCAATAATATTGTGTCTAACAAAGAAAACGAGCCCTTAAGAATCAACCTTTTTCCTTTCTATATGTCTGTATTCCCAATATTCCTCTTATATTTCTCAATTTACTTTACTTTCTTCACATTTATATTGTAAATACTACACATAACACCCCCTATATTTTCCTTGGCGTTATTGTCTGTTAGTTCTCAATAATATTGTGTCTAACAAAGAAAACGAGCCCTTAAGAATCAACCTTTTTCCTTTCTATATGTCTGTATTCCCATTATTCCTCTTAATATTTCTCAATTTACTTTACTTTCTTCACATTTATATTCTAAATACTACACATAACACCCCCTATATTTTCCTTGGCGTTATTGTCTGTTAGTTCTCAATAATATTGTGTCTAACAAAGAAAACGAGCCCTTAAGAATCAACCTTTTTCCTTTCTATATGTCTGTATTCCCATTATTCCTCTTAATATTTCTCAATTTACTTTACTTTCTTCACAGTTATATTCTAAATACTACACATAACACCCCCTATATTTTCCTTGGCGTTATTGTCTGTTAGTTCTCAATAATATTGTGTCAGACAAAGAAAACGAGCCCTTAAGAATCAACCTTTTTCCTTTCTATATGTCTGTATTCCCATTATTCCTATTAATATTTCTCAATTTACTTTACTTTCTTCACATTATATTCTAAATACTACACATAACACCCCCTATATTTTCCTTGGCGTTATTGTCTGTTAGTTCTCAATAATATTGTGTCTAACAAAGAAAACGAGCCCTTAAGAATCAACCTTTTTCCTTTCTATATGTCTGTATTCCCATTATTCCTCTTAATATTTCTCAATTTACTTTACTTCTTCACATTTATATTCTAAATACTACACATAACACCCCCTATATTTTCCTTGGCGTTATTGTCTGTTAGTTCTCAATAATATTGTGTCTAACAAAGAAAACGAGCCCTTAAGAATCAACCTTTTTCCTTTCTATATGTCTGTATTCCCATTATTCCTCTTAATATTTCTCAATTTACTTTACTTTCTTCACATTTATATTCTAAATACTACACATAACACCCCCTATACTTTCCTTGGCGTTATTGTCTGTTAGTTCTCAATAATATTGTGTCAGACAAAGAAAACGAGCCCTTAAGAATCAACCTTTTTCCTTTCTATATGTCTGTATTCCCATTATTCCTCTTAATATTTCTCAATTTACTTTACTTTCTTCACATTTATATTCTAAATACTACACATAACACCCCCTATATTTTCCTTGGCGTTATTGTCTGTTAGTTCTCAATAATATTGTGTCTAACAAAGAAAACGAGCCCTTAAGAATCAACCTTTTTCCTTTCTATATGTCTGTATTCCCAATATTCCTCTTAATATTTCTCAATTTACTTTACTTTCTTCACATTTATATTGTAAATACTACACATAACACCCCCTATATTTTCCTTGGCGTTATTGTCTGTTAGTTCTCAATAATATTGTGTCTAACAAAGAAAACGAGCCCTTAAGAATCAACCTTTTTCCTTTCTATATGTCTGTATTCCCATTATTCCTCTTAATATTTCTCAATTTACTTTACTTTCTTCACATTTATATTCTAAATACTACACATAACACCCCCTATATTTTCCTTGGCGTTATTGTCTGTTATTTCTCAATAATATTGTGTCTAACAAAGAAAACGAGCCCTTAAGAATCAACCTTTTTCCTTTCTATATGTCTGTATTCCCATTATTCCTCTTAATATTTCTCAATTTACTTTACTTTCTTCACATTTATATTCTAAATACTACACATAACACCCCCTATATTTTCCTTGGCGTTATTGTCTGTTAGTTCTCAATAATATTGTGTCTAACAAAGAAAACGAGCCCTTAAGAATCAACCTTTTTCCTTTCTATATGTCTGTATTCCCATTATTCCTCTTAATATTTCTCAATTTACTTTACTTTCTTCACATTTATATTCTAAATACTACACATAACACCCCCTATATTTTCCTTGGCGTTATTGTCTGTTAGTTCTCAATAATATTGTGTCACACAAAGAAAACGAGCCCTTAAGAATCAACCTTTTTCCTTTCTATATGTCTGTATTCCCATTATTCCTCTTAATATTTCTCAATTTACTTTACTTTCTTCACAGTTATATTCTAAATACTACACATAACACCCCCTATATTTTCCTTGGCGTTATTGTCTGTTAGTTCTCAATAATATTGTGTCAGACAAAGAAAACGAGCCCTTAAGAATCAACCTTTTTCCTTCTATATGTCTGTATTCCCATTATTCCTCTTAATATTTCTCAATTTACTTTACTTTCTTCACATTTATATTCTAAATACTACACATAACACCCCCTATATTTTCCTTGGCGTTATTGTCTGTTAGTTCTCAATAATATTGTGTCTAACAAAGAAAACGAGCCCTTAAGAATCAACCTTTTTCCTTTCTATATGTCTGTATTCCCATTATTCCTCTTAATATTTCTCAATTTACTTTACTTTCTTCACAGTTATATTCTAAATACTACACATAACACCCCCTATATTTTCCTTGGCGTTATTGTCTGTTAGTTCTCAATAATATTGTGTCAGACAAAGAAAACGAGCCCTTAAGAATCAACCTTTTTCCTTTCTATATGTCTGTATTCCCATTATTCCTCTTAATATTCTCAATTTACTTTACTTTCTTCACATTTATATTCTAAATACTACACATAACACCCCCTATATTTTCCTTGGCGTTATTGTCTGTTAGTTCTCAATAATATTGTGTCTAACAAAGAAAACGAGCCCTTAAGAATCAACCTTTTTCCTTTCTATATGTCTGTATTCCCATTATTCCTCTTAATATTTCTCAATTTACTTTACTTTCTTCACAGTTATATTCTAAATACTACACATAACACCCCCTATATTTTCCTTGGCGTTATTGTCTGTTAGTTCTCAATAATATTGTGTCAGACAAAGAAAACGAGCCCTTAAGAATCAACCTTTTTCCTTTCTATATGTCTGTATTCCCATTATTCCTCTTAATATTCTCAATTTACTTTACTTTCTTCACATTTATATTCTAAATACTACACATAACACCCCCTATATTTTCCTTGGCGTTATTGTCTGTTAGTTCTCAATAATATTGTGTCACACAAAGAAAACGAGCCCTTAAGAATCAACCTTTTTCCTTTCTATATGTCTGTATTCCCATTATTCCTCTTAATATTTCTCAATTTACTTTACTTTCTTCACAGTTATATTCTAAATACTACACATAACACCCCCTATATTTTCCTTGGCGTTATTGTCTGTTAGTTCTCAATAATATTGTGTCACACAAAGAAAACGAGCCCTTAAGAATCAACCTTTTTCCTTTCTATATGTCTGTATTCCCATTATTCCTCTTAATATTTCTCAATTTACTTTACTTTCTTCACATTTATATTCTAAATACTACACATAACACCCCCTATATTTTCCTTGGCGTTATTGTCTGTTAGTTCTCAATAATATTGTGTCAGACAAAGAAAACGAGCCCTTAAGAATCAACCTTTTTCCTTTCTATATGTCTGTATTCCCATTATTCCTCTTAATATTTCTCAATTTACTTTACTTTCTTCACATTTATATTCTAAATACTACACATAACACCCCCTATATTTTCCTTGGCGTTATTGTCTGTTAGTTCTCAATAATATTGTGTCACACAAAGAAAACGAGCCCTTAAGAATCAACCTTTTTCCTTTCTATATGTCTGTATTCCCATTATTCCTCTTAATATTTCTCAATTTCTCTTTCTTTCTCTCTCTGTCTCTTTCTCTCTCAGCGAACCAGTGGTGAGTAATGGAATTTGCCCAATTTCTGTGGCACATACCCGTGATGATAGCCATTTCTTGGGCTGATTGTTACCTTCTTCATTTTTAGTCGATCAGTGGTGAGTAGTGGGATTTGCCCAATTTCTGTGGCACATACCCGTGATGATAGCCATTTCTTCGGCTAATTGTTGCCTTCTTCATTTTTAGTGGATCAGTGGTGAGTAGTTGGATTTGCCCAATTTCTGTGGCACATACCCGTGATGATAGCCATTTCTTGGGCTGATTGTTACCTTCTTCATTTTTGGTGGATCAGTGATGAGTAGTGGGATTTGCCCAATTTCTGTGACACATACCCGTGAGGATAGCCATTTCTTGGGCTAATTGTTGCCTTCTTCATTTTTAGTGGATCAGTGGTGAGCATAGGTCGGCAAAAGGATTGGAGCTCACTCAGACTCACTCAAGAAATATATTTTGCTCTGAGGACTCACTCAATAATATTGTGTCAGACATATAGAAAGACAGATAAAGGTATATAAAAAGAGAGAGGAAGAGATATGAAAATTTAGAAAGACCAAGAGAGAAGCAAAGAAAAAGAAAGAGAGAGAAAGAAGCCGAGATAAAGAAAGGAAAGAAAGAGATAGAAAAATAAAAATAGCCAGAAAAAGAATGCAACATATACAAAATAGAGATACAAGAAAAAAGTGAAAGCGAAAGAAAGAAAAAAAATAA
>NW_023615740.1:0-36318 GCF_013339695.2 Rhipicephalus sanguineus
TAATTAGGATTATGTTTGGCCGATATTTAGAATTCTCTTGGCCGTCCCAACCATGTGGAATAAGTGGCCGTCTGGGGACAAAATTTACATTGCGGATTGTACGCCGAGGGATCTATTGCGGATTGGGGGGACAATATATAGGATTTGGAAAAGATAATGATTGTAATCGTCTCCACGCGACCTGCGTTGCCTTATCTAATTTAGGATCAGGTAGGTGTAGAGTGCGTCTACTCAGCCTAATGTGTTTGCAGGATATCGGTATAGGAAAGGAGGGTTGGGGGTCATCCTGGTCAGCGAGAATTTGTGTTGTGGAGGAAGCAGCGGAGGTCCGGTGTAAGAGTTCGCGGGCGGAGGCGTGAGCAAACTCGTTGCCTCGAACTCCTGCGTGTCCTGGTACCCATAACAGCTGTATCCACTGACCCTCTTGAAGGGTGGCCGCAGCCTGCTGCAGTATTGAGTGCGCTAAGCGGCCGACTTGACCTCTTGCGAAATTACGATACGCCGCCTGGAATCCGTGAGGACAAAGGTGGCTTTTGTATTACGCATAGCTAAGGCTATACCGGCTTTTTCCATGGCTGTAATGTCGATTCCGGTAGCCAAGACGCAGTCCACGACCTGTCCCCTGTTTACCACGGCTGCCGTGGTGCGGTTGTGCAGGGTCCGGCGGCATCTACAAAGAAGGCCTACAGGCAGCTCGCCTGTTTTCGTGGTGGATGGGGTGCATATTACATGGCAAAGGGCTAATACGGACTTCCTTCTGCTTTCGTGGTGGTAGTGGACACTCTGGGCAACTAATTGGTGGATTGATGCCGACGGCATCTAGCGTGGCGCGACCGCTTTCGTACGGCGAGTCGTATAACATGGTTAGAGCGATGTGCTTAGAAGAGCTCTGAGGCTGTATTAGAGATGCCATCGCAAGCAGTCGGTCATTCATGGCCCATAATGGTAGATTAAGAGCTTTCCGATATGACGTTCGTAGGACGCGGTCTAAGTTGAGTTCATATTTTTTTCAGGATGCGCAGGTACGGGAAGCTGTAAGTGATACGAGATCACAAAGGCCTGTACAAGACATAGTATGTCCGCTTCCTTCATCCACGGTGTCGATTGGCAATTCTAGATAACATTCGGGAGAGATGGTAAAGGTAGTACAGAGTCTTTGAATTGCTGCCTTGTTGTTGCCCTGATTATTAATGTGTGCTCCGAGGACGTGGATGGTTTCCACTTCCTTGACGGGGATTGAGCAAGTTGTACATTCAAAGGAATGTGGTTGTCACGTTGCCTAAATACCAGCGATTCTGATTTAGTGGGGGAGCATCGAAGTCCACATGTCCGACCGATGCGTTCCACAGTATCCGCAGCCCGTTGAAGCGTCTTCTATTTGTCCCATGCTGCCGGTGTTGGTCCATATAGTAACATCATCAGCGTATATTGCGTGCTTGATTCCGGGTATCTCGTTGAGTGCCCTAGGAAGATCCAGTAATGCTAATTAAAAAACAGTGGCGAGATTACTGCCCCTTGTGGTGTTCCAGAGTCTCCCATTGTGATGGGGGCTGATTTAGCGTCGCCTACTCGTATGATCAGGTGACGGTTGTGCAGGAAGTTGCGCACGTAATTGTATGTACGTTCACCGCTGCCTATTCTAGCCAGGTGGCCAGGATAGCCGAGTGCCGGATATCAAAGGCTTTTTGAAAGTCAATGGCCAGAATGGCACGCTCCTGCTGCGTGGCTCCACTGGGGCGATCATTATGTCGTGCTTTAGTTGAAATAGAACATCTTGTGCCGATAAATGCGCTCTAAAGCCAAACATTGTATACGGAAGAGGTCATTAGCTTCCATGTATGCAGAGCCTAATGTGGAGTGCCTTCTCCCATTACCTTGCCTGCAAAGAGGTCAAGGAAATGGACGAAGGTTGTCAATATTGATTGACTTTCCGGGTCTACAAAGTTTCAAACGGGCTACATGCATTTCGATGCACAGGAAGGAGCCTATCATTGCTTGACATCATTTGAACTACATGGCAAAAGTAAAAGATGAACAATCTGTGTAGCCGAGCCAAAGCGCATTCAACTCTTTCGTTAAAACTGTTTTCGCCGACAGCAGGCGGGCTGTCGCATGAGGAAGTAGACTAGCGATACGGACATACGAGCGCTATGGGACGGGGACATAGACAAGAGGCACACAGGACAGGCGCTCAGGAGCGCCTGTCCTGCGTGCCTCTTGTCTATGTCCCCCGTCCCATAGCGCTCGTATGTCCGTATCATGTATGAACCAACTTGCCCAAACACAAGTCTTGCTAGACTAGCGACACTGCGCTTATGACTGTCCAGCCAAGCTTGCAGAGAACTGGGGTTACTCATGTGCTCATGCAAAATGCGTACCTGCTCAAATAATGGACCCACATACTTGTGCTCGCGCTTTTCACTAGGAAACCTGAAACGCCTTCGTGGAACTGGAAAGTGGCTGGGTTAACACACCACAAAGCTGCGCGAAACATGTGATGACCCGATTTAGCCATCTATGTCTAATACATGGTTGACCCTCTCGAAGTGGCTCACTGCGGCTTCCGTTCGTTGCACTGAATATCAAATTTCTTATCTTTCCAGTATTCACACTTAATGCACATATATACCCTATAAAGTGAAGGGCAGGATGAACGCCGCCGTAGCTCAGTGGGAGAGCATCGGACGCGTTATTCGAAGGTCGCAGGTTCGGCCCCTACCGGCGGCAAGTTATCTTTTCGTCCACTTTACTTTCTTCACATATATATTCTAATTACTAGAAATAACGTGCCCTATACTTTCATTGACATTATTGTCTGTTAGTTTTCATTAATGTTGTGTCTGACAAAGAAAAACAAGCCCTTAAAAGTCATCTACTTTCCTTCAGTATTCGTACTTGACACACCAACCGAGCGAGATAACCGAGCGCGAACCAAGTTGTGATATCGCTTAGCGAGTCGAAAGGGGAGAGCGAAGGCAAGCGCTACAAACACAAGTCAATCAATTCCCGCGTTTCGACCGATTTAAAATTCACAAAATAGAAATAAAAAAGACCAATAAACAAAAGAAGAGTTCTTTACAGTTCAATCAAATTGCTTTTTACGTAAAAACTTGTGAAAGACAACAACAATGCGCGAACATCCACATCAGCCTCACTTCGTTCAACCAGATCTTAGGATGCCCGACAACCGCTACTAACCCTCACGCTCCTTGGAACCGAAACTGGCGCTCGGTTTCCGGGCCTGCGGCAAGTGTCCAGCTGTGACAGTTGCCAGTTTGCACTCATTTTGTGTGTTTCCTTTTCCTGCGTCTTTTTCGCTTGAGCAACGCGCAGCGAGTTTCTAGCTGCTTGCCGTTCGTCGTGCGACATTCCAATTTCTTGCTATTGCATTCGTTGCTTCCGAAACTGTGACCTATTTTTTTTTTTTTGCACAAGTGGCCTGACCCTGTGACTTGGGCGCATGTAAACACACGGTTCGACCACCGCAACATACGTTCATAACTGTTTTAGAGCTAAGCTGTATACCCCTCGTTGACATGACATGAACAAGAACTATTCAATCCTGAGGAACTCGAATCTGGGGAGGGAGCCGGAAGCCCCCAGATTAAGCTGTTCTGAAAATTTTGTAGTGCTTGCAAGAAACTCCTATAGCGCGTATGGGCCACAGAAATCGGGCAAATCCTACTACTCCCACAGACGCTCGCGTGCTTCTCTGCTAGCAGATGCGCGCGCTCTTGCGTTTACACCTGGGACGCTCAGGAATGGCATCCGGAGAGGTGGACAGACGAGCCGACGAAGGCATCGTAGCGAAGGAGCGAGCGAACGAGCAAACGAGTGTAACTCCGCTAGCGTTCTCTATGACTCGTGCACAAGTGCAACGCTACAGCTAAATTTCGACCTCCGGGTGGTTTAGGGGTCGTTAACAATTGAAGGCAAACGGCATCTTTCATTACAACCAGGCATATAACACAGGGCTCAGTATTTGTTTCAATAAAGGAAACCACAAAACAAGCAATAAAAAAATGCACGCATATCCACGATTTGAATGATGATGAGTGGGCAAAGCACTGGGGATCGTTCGATAACCGCGAATCTCCCGTGGCGTTGCCCACTCGCGCATGTAAAATGAGTTACAACGCGTCTGTGCAATTGTATACAATGGGTTTAATGGTCATAACTCGTATGGCGTGTTGAGTTGTGGATTCCGTTTTGCCTTCATTATTACTGCTTTGTGGTCCGTGAAATGTAGAGCGAATTGTTCTTCGATCGGATCTAGCTTGAAGTTGGCAAAGACGAGGTGTATGCACGTTCACCTCTTGGTGCTGTTTGTTTGCAGTCATCAAATGCATCATAGAGCGTATCGAGACGTCATATACTGCATCTCCACGAAGTGAATGATGATGAGTGGGCGAATTTAGGTCCTATGGTCCATAATGTCTACGTTGTAGTAGCCGACTTGTATAAAGGGTTTGTGCTCGTAAGAGTTTTAGATTGTTGTGTCACAATTATAATTATTATTAGTGTACTGCTCAACCTTTTTTTTTGTGTCTCACATAATGTTACCCGAGCGTTGCCCCATATAATGTAAATTGAGTGACATAAAGTGACCAAGAGTTGACAAAGCTGACAAAGCTCGGTCCTAAGGTCCATAATGTGTACGATGATGTCGCCGACTAGTATAAAGGTTTGGTTCTTGTAGGTGTTTGATATTGTTTCCTTTCCATCAGAACTATGATTGTTGTTCGTCTATTGGGAACCCTTTTTTTTCACATACACACATATGTTTCGATATAGCAACGGTTTTGTAACCACCATGACAGCAGACAGTGAGCGTCGACGACAAAGCAAGGTCCTAACGTCCATAATGTCTACGTGAAATCGCCGACTAGTGTAAAGTGTTTGTGCTTCTAGATGTTTTGTATTGTTCTGTCGCAAGATTGATATTAGTCTATCGTTAAAGCTTTTAGGGGACTCCATGCAAACCAGACCTACGGACAACGACGACGAGGAGGGACAAGGCTCGGCCCTTAAGTGCTTTGCCCCTAAAACCGCATGATGGGTTGTAAGGCGCCTGGGAGCAATGGGAACTCCCACCCACGCTTTACCGGTAAAAATTAAGTTGGACTTGCTTTGAACTTCACACATGGGCTTCGAATGACGTGAAACGGGCCTTCCTTTTACATATGAAAGCTGGAAACACACGATGGGAGAAGGAAGGCCGTCTGGCAACTCATTCAGAAATTAAAGGCGCCAGAAGAACAGCGTGAATACAATGCTCGACAAAAGGAACAAATACGTCTGGCTGAAAAAGGTCGCGGAACCAATCACGGTCTACCATAGCGGCCACAAAGCGATTACCGCTACCATTACTCTCAAGTAAGAATAAAAATTACTAGGGGTGTGCGAATATTCGAAAGTTTCGAATATTCGTCGAATATTACATTCGAAATATTCGTATTCGATTCGAAAATCGTGTATTCGAAAAGTTTCGAATATTCGAGAACTTCGAATATTGGAAAAATCGAATATGCGATTCGATTATTATACATAAATAACTCGTCTTCCACATTTCTGCTCCGTTCGTATCGCTAAAAACGTTGCCGAGAGGAGCGATAAACGTCGTAAGTACACGGAGGCACGATATCTGCCTGCGACGAGCGCCCCAATCATCATCATCATCATCATCATCACCAGCCTGTCTACGCCCACTGCAGGGCAAAGGCCTCTCCCATGTTCCGCCAATCAACCCGGTCCTGTGCTTTCTGCTGCCACGTAATACCTGCAAACTTCTCCGCTAATCTCATCTACCACCTAATTTTCTTTCTCCCCCTCAAGCGTTTGCCATCTCTTGGAATCCAGTCAGTTACCTTAATGACCACCGGTTATCCTGCCGACGTGCTACGTGCCCGGCCCATATCCATTTCTTCTTCTTGATTTCAACTAGGATGCCCTTAACCCCCGTTGTGATGTGCATTGTGCTAGCCTGGATATTGTGTTCTGGAGATAGCAATGTATGTTGTGTTGCCAGTCAGGCTGTTAATGTTTTTTTTTTGTCAAATAGCTACATGCTAAATAAAATATCGTTACTGTGGAGGCATTTTTCCTTTGATATTCGATATTCGATTCGATATTCGAAGGTGGATATTCGTATTCGATTCGTATTCGAAAAATTTGATATTCGCACACCCCTAAAAATTACACGTCGTCTCCTCCTACGGGGAACCATGGTGGGATGCGAAAGCATCGCGGGGGGTGCGCATCGAGTTTCCGTTTCTCTTATGTGACTCATGGGATGGTGGTTCTGGAGGCGTTTGAATTACCGCTTGCCGACGCTGACGTTTACGTTCGGCTTCCCGAGCCGTCTTCTGCTCCGCGGCGGCGCCGCTACCGCTGCAACTAGTGCCGACGTTGTTCATGGCGTTTCGCACACCCCATTGCACAGAGAGAGAATGACGGAATCACAGCGAACGCGCGCTTTGGCACCTTCGAGATTCGCTTGCCGGCATTGCCGTTTACATTCAGCTTCGCGAGCGTCCATAGCGCCGTTGCAAAGGAAAGTGCAACGGGAGCGAGCGAGCGCCGTATCACATACGAGCGCACAGTTGTGGCCGAGAGAGAGAAACGGGAGAGGAGAAACGAAGCGAAGGCAACGCTCACGCCACCTCCTCTAGAGTGTGCACGGGCTTCGGGTAGCCCGAAAGTCTGAGCCCGACCCGGCCCGCGGGCCGGGCTCGGGCGGGCCGACTTATTTTCACCTCGGGCCCGGGCCGGGCTCAATCTACTTGGAGTTTTATCGGCCGGGCTCGGGCCCGGCGCAAAGCCCGACTCAAGCCAGAAATATAGAGAATGAGCGGGAATTCTTTTCCAGCACGCATACGGCGCTTTTTCCGCGACCGCCCTTTACCGCTTTTCCTTTCCATTCGCTACTTTAAACAAAAAGGGAGCAGGTAAAGCACTGCCTCTGTTTGCACTCCGACAAACAGAGAAGTAACACCACCTGAGCTAGTGACGGCGCCACGCCACTGTTCGCGTTAGATTTAAGGCCAAATCCCATATGAGTGAAAATGCACGCGACAGCGACGAGCGACCCGGCGTAGATCGGCTTCGTGCAAGCTGACGCTTGCGTGGGCATACCCCTGTGATGAGTGAGTGCGCGAACAATGCGCGCGTCATGTATTCGGTGATGTGTCGTGGTGTTCGTGGCGCAAGGGTTCCAACGCGGTGGGTGATGCTACAGAAGCACCGCGCAACGGACACGTCGACTCGTCAAAGAGGAAGACGTCGGCGGGGCATGGCACGTGTGGCCGCCGCCATAGGAAGATGGCACGGCGGACAGGTGAGAAGAGGAAGAGGAGGATATAGAAGGCAGCCATCTGACTCGGACAGCTCGGACGAGACGCTGGTGTCAGGGTCTGTGCCGTCGGGTTTCGGACTCGAGCACAGGGCCCGACAGCGTCTCCTCCAGACGTCCTCGAGACGGGCAATTCTTGAAATTGGTCGCTCCCATCGTCCGAGCAGCGGATCCGGGCAGCTGAGCCTCCGTGGAGCGCGGAAATCACTGTCCCGGCTGCTTAGACGACCCTGCTGCCAGTTGCCAGCCACGGGGACGAGCCCGGGTGCCTGCCGCCAGGTTCCACGCTAGGTGCTGTGGCAGGAAGATGGCCAGCCGCTTTGCCAAAGCCGCCCCCTCGGGTAACCTCTGGCGCCGACTGAACCCATCGTCCGCTCCACGAACGCCGATCACCGTCAACGTGGTCAGCGAGACTCCGCCGCCCGAGCCACCACCAGCGACTCAAAACCGGTGACTTGCTTCTTCGAACGTCCCCGGAAACTTAAATACATTTTTTAGCACCGGACACCATGATGTTGGTTTAAGCATAGCTTGACTTTATTTGTGCTGTTGTGGTTTTTTTGTTTTTTTCTCTTTCCTTTGTGCGCTATAAAGTTCTTTTTTTGTGTGAGTTCGAAAATGGCTCTTCCATTTCCGGTCAGAGGCCTTGCCTCAATTAAAACAACCTGACGACACTAAACCTGCATAACAAATTGGCGTCCGCTACGACAGGACGGAACAGGACGAAGCCATTTTCTTTATTTCTCTGAGTAGACGATCACCGCTATGAGTACGGCAGAATTTATAGCATTGGGCGAGCGCTTGGGGTTGCAGGGCGCGGAACTGAAAAAGTGGGTAGATGAGCAGTCTGAAAGGGCTCAGGAAGAGGCTAACAAAGCGCGTGAGGAACGGGGTCGCAGAGCGTGAAGCAACAAAAGCAGAGATTGGAGCTTGAAACAGAGAGCACTGGAGCTACGCCTTAAGATAGTTGAAGGCTGGAGGTTCCACCGAGTCAACCACTCGAGGTCCGAGAACCAGAGGTACACGTCCCCAATCGTGAACCCTCATAGTTTTGATTCCCGTGTTCAACGAGAGCCGGGATGATTTGGACGCTTACTTAAAGCGATTTGAGGTGGTTGCTAATGGTCAAGATTGGCCTAAAGAGAAATGGGCCACTGGCCTGAGTTTGTGCCTGGATGGTGAGGCATTAAAGGTGTTTGGCCGTTTGTCGCCTGAAGACTCGCTGAACTATGAGTCCTGTGAAAAAGGCGTTGCTCCAGCGTTTTCGTTGTACTGCTGATGGATATCGAGAGAAATTCCGTCGCAGTAGGCCCCTCGACAATGAGACTGCTAAGCAGTACGCTACCAGGCTGTTTAGTTTTTTTGATCGATGGGTAGAGATGGCCGAACACGGTAAAACATTTGAAGCAGTGCGAGATTTGATGGTCGCAGAACAGCTTCTCAACAACTGCCATAGCCGTCTTTCTTTGTTTCTTCGCGAAAGAAACTGCAAAACGGTTCAACAAATAGCAGAAAGCGGCTGACCATTTCATGGAAGCCCAGCGACAAAACAACCTGCTTGTTTTTTCGGGAAAAGAAGAAGAAGCCGACAGAAAAACCTTGGCGAACCTGGCAAGTCCCCAGCCAAATGTTTTGTGTGTGCAAAGCAGGACACCAAGCGTCAGACTGTCGCACGAAAGTCAGCCAACCCTATTGTGGCTTCCTGCCGCAAAGCGGGTCACGACACTCAGTCCTGCAGACGGAAAGGTGGAGGCGGAAAGGAAAGCTACAGCTTGTCTTTCGTCACCAGACGCTGTTTCACGACAGGAGAGCTCGGGGGGCTCCAGTCAAGGTAGAAGACGAGCGTACGGACATCCACCCAATGGAAATCTACAACCTGCCTGTCTTGCCAGGGGAGGTGTTCGGACAGACGGTTTCAGTGCTACGGGACACGGGCAGCAACAGTCTGGTAGTAAGCAGGTCTTTGGTCCCCGATAGAGCTTTGATAGGCACCAAAGCAAGCTGCTGCTCGCGGATGGGATGCACGATTGAAGCTCCGGAAGCGGAGGTCACCGTATTTTTCACCCTATTACAGTGGGCAAGCTGTGGTAAAATGTTTGGAAAACCCCCTGTACGACGTCATAGTCGGCAATGTTCCTGGGGCACGGGACCACACGGACCCCGATCCTAAGTGGAAGAACCTCACGAAAGTCACGGAAGGCGACCATGGATTCCCAAGGCAGGAGCGCAAGCTCACGTCGATAAGCGGGGAAAATCCGGCGGTCGTGGGGTGCGAAAGTCGTGAAGGAGCACCACAAGAGTGATCTGGCACTACTGAACGTGTCAAGGCAGGTGTTCCAAAGGGAGCAAGAGCAAGATTCGAGTCTGGAGGTTTGTAGGAAGAAGATTGGCCGGACCAATGTTCGCGCTGGGTCCACAGCGCAGTCGTTTTACACCGACAACGGAATCTTGTACCGCTCTTATCAGTTCTGTCCAGGGAAGACTGTTGCGCAAGCGGTGGTTCCCAGAAGTCTTCGCGCCCAAGTATTGGTACTAGCCCACGAAAATCCATTGGTCTGGTCATCAGGGAATAAAGAAGACCACTGACAGAATACTCGTGCATTTTACTGGCCCGGAGTGCAAGCGGACGTTCAAAGATTCGTCCGGTCATGCGACTCTTGCCAACGGACCATACCGAAGGGAAAACTCGGCAAAGCTCCGCTTGGACGCATGCCACTAATTGATACACCATTTGAACGAGTGGCCGTGGACCTAATCGGTCCGTTGTCACCGATCTCGATCAAAGGGAACCGATATATTCTGACGCTGATCGATTTGCCACTAGGTATCCGGATGCCATACCACTACCGCGATCGATTCGGCAACGGTGGCAGAAGGGCTGCTGGAAATGTTTTCCAGAATCGGTTTCCCGCGGGAGATTCTTTGTGACAACGCATCCTGTTCACATCCAAGTTGATGAAGGATGTGAATGAAATGCTAGCCATCAAACACTCTCAGCTGCACACCATATCACCCAATGTGCAACGGGATGTAGAACGTTTTAATGGCACGTTGAAGGGAATGCTACGCAAGTTGTGCCAAGAGCAACCAAAGATGTGGGATCGATATCTCGCTCCTCTTTTGTTTGCTTACCGCGAGGTGCCGCAGACAAGTCTCGGGTTTTCACCTTTCGAGCTCATATACGGGCGACAAGCAAGAGGTCCGCTGAGTGTACTGAGGGAGCTGTGGACTAAAGACGAAATAAGCGAGAAATGAAAACCACGTACCGATATGTCTTAGATCTGCGGGAGCGGCTAGAAGAAACGATACGCCTCGCGCATCAAAACTTGAGCAAGGCCCCAAGCCTCACAAAAGAAATATTATGATCGGAGGAGTTATCGCCGTCAACTGAAGGTGGGAGATCGAGCGTTGGTATTGCTCCCCACCAAGCAGAATAAGCTGCTGATGGCACTGGAAAGGACTCTTCCTCGTCTCGGGCAAGAAAAACGACTTTGACTATTGGTTGGATGTTGGCGACAGCAAAAAGCTGTTCCACATCAATATGCTGAAACGATACGAGGAGAGAGAACCGACAGCCCCTTTTCAAGCGTCGACATTTCGTTGTGGTTGAGGAAGAGGAGACTGACAACCCGATTGAATGTCTGGAGCCAAGAAAAGGACTCGGAATTGAAGCCGTCCGAAAGTCGGAAGACTTGACCGACCTACAGAGGGAACAAGTAGAGAGCAGTGCTGAATAAGCACAAGGATGTTTTCGCCGAGACTCCTGGGAGCACAAACCTGGTGGAAGTGCCGACTTGAACTGACAACCTCAGACCCCATACACACGCCGCAATATCCCTTACCTTTTGCCATGCAGGAGATCGTCGAAAAAGAAGTGAAAGATATGCTGGAGCTTGGTGTGATAGAACGATCCCAATCTCCTTATAATTCGCCTCTCATCCTCGTAAGAACCTGATAAGACCTATCGAGCCTGCATCGATTTCCGGCGTATAAACAGCGTCCTGATATCCGATGCCGAGCCTATTCCGAGGACAGATGTGATGTTTGCAGACGTCGGAACTAAAAGGTACTTTTCAAAGTTAGATTTGACGAAGGGATATTGGCAGGTGCCATTGAAGAGCAATCCCGAGAAAAGACCGCTTTTTCGACCAAATCAGGCCACTACCACTTCGGTACATGCCATTTGGGATTAAGACGGCATCGGCTATTTTTACACGGCTGATGAGGGCTGTGCTGGTTGGGATCCCAAATGTCGTCCATTATATAGATGATGTACTCATCGCCACCCACACGTGGGATGAACATCTGAAGACGCTCGAACAACTGTTCAGCAGAATACGGGATGCTGGCCTGACAGTGAAACCCCAAAATGTGAAGTGGGAGCACGCGAGATCACTTTCTTGGGCCATGTCTTAGGAGGTGGTGAGGTTCGTCCGATGGGAGAGCATGGTTGCAAAGATCTTGGAAGCGACAAAACCGGAAACCAAGAAGCAAGTGCGCTCATTTTTAGGACTGGGCCGGCTACTACAGAGACATGATCCCTCACTATGCTGAAAAAGTCCTCCCTTGGTGGAAATGACCCGAAAGCGAGAGAGCAACCGTGTAACGTGGACACCCGAAAGAGAGGCGGCATTTGAAGCTATTAAAACGGCACTAGCATCTCGACCTATTGTCAAGGCGCCCGACCTCGAAAAAGAGTATGTGATTCGATCCGATGCGTCAGACAGAGGAATAGGAGCCGTTCTCATGCAAGAGCACGACGGCGTCTTGCATCCGGTCTCATATGCTAGTCGACAACTGGTTCCGCGTGAAACTCGTTACTCGGCCATTGAACGAGAATGTCTGGCATTGGTCTGGGCTGTTGAGAAATTTCACATTTACGTTTACGGGACCACGTTTGTCATTCAAACCGACCACCAACCTCTCTCATATCTCTCTCAGGCTAAACACCTTAATAGCAGGGTCCTTCGATGGAGTCTTGTTCTACAGGAGTATTCCTTCAGAGTAGAACATATAAAAGGATCAGAAAATGTCGGTGCAGACTTTTTGAGCAGAATTTAGGACTGAATACTTAATCGGTGACTGTTCATCGTGCAGGTGCGATTATGAAGTGACCATGCATGTATGTAGAGACAGTTTAACTAGTTAAGCTTCACTCATCGCGCTATAGTTTTTTTATATAAAAAAACTTATCGAGGGGGGGGGACTTTCTTGTGATGAGTGAGTGCGCGAACAATGCGCGCGTCATGTATCGGTGATGTGTCGTGGTGTTGGTGGCGCAAGGGTTCCAAAACGCGGTGGGTGATGCTACAGAAGCACCGCGCAACGGACACGTGCGACTCGTCAAAGAGGAAGACGTCGGCGGGCATGGCACGTGTGGCCGCCGCCAATAGGAAGATGGCACGGCGGACAGGTGAGAAGAGGAAGAGGAGGATATAGAAGGCAGCCAGTCTGACTCGGACAGCTCGGACGAGACGCTGGTGTCAGGGTCTGTGCCGTCGGGTTTCGGACTCGAGCACAAAGGGCCCGACAGCGTCCTGCCTCCAGACGTCCTCGGAGACGGGCAATTCTGGAAATTGGTCGCTCCCATCGTCCGAGCAGCGGATCCGGGCAGCTGAGCCTCCGTGGAGCGCGGAAATCACTGTCCCGGCTGCTTAGACGACTCCTGCTGCCAGGTTGCCAGCCACGGGACGAGCCCGGGTGCCTGCCGCCAGGTTCCACGCTAGGTGCGTGGGCAGGAAGATGGCCAGCCGCTTTGCCAAAGCCCGCCCCTCGGGTAACCTCTGCGCCGACTGAACCCATCGTCCGCTCCACGAACGCCGTCACCGTCAACGTGTCAGCGACGACTCCGCCGCCCGAGCCACCACCAGCGACTCAAAACCGGTGACTTGCTTCTTTCGAACGTCCCGGAAACTTAATACATTTTTTAGCACCGGACACCATGATGTTGGTTTAAGCATAGCTTGACTTTATTTGGTGCTGTTGTGTTTTTTTGTTTTTTCTCTTTCCTTGTGCGCTATAAAGTTATTTTTTTTGTGTGAGTTCGAAAATGGCTCCTCCATTTCCGGTCAGAGGCCTTGGCCTCAATTAAAACAACCTGACGACACTAAACCTGCATAACAACCCCATACACGTGACGGCTTTGGCGAGCGAACTCCATTGTTGCTGGCAAGAGGCCGTCTACTTGCTTGCTGTTTTTGCACGACAATTTGTAATCTCTGTAATGGAGACTGTTCGTCGTGTGTCGTTTGGTCACATTTTATATGCCCCATTAAAATGCCGAATTACGGGAAAACGATGTTTTGTTTTCGCAGCGAAACCTTCAAAAAGCCGGGCCTGGCCGGGCCGGGCCCGGGATTGTGTTTTCGTACGTCGGGCCGGGCGGGCTCGCAGCCCTTAGTGGTCGGCTCGGGCGGGCCTTCGACAAAGTCAGCGGGCCCGGGGCGTGCTTGGACTTGGAAATATGGCCCGTGTACAGCTTTAACCTCCTCCCACCTCCTCGCGTGAGCGCGAGGAGAGGGGTAGAGTTGGCGCATGCGCAGTATGGAGTGGACGCCGCAGAACGGACACTGCCCCGAGGATAAGATGCTTTCACATCTAAAATATATCACCCCACACCTCCGCCTCGCACCTTAAGCATGTAGCGGTGTTTATACAGATGCGCTGGACATTCACGCGCGCAGGGTGGGATGGCGGCCATTTTTTTTCATTCATTAATACATTGCTGGCCCTCGATGCGGCCGAGAGGCTTGGCCTCCGGTCCCTACGGGGGAGCGGCCCGCTGCGTGTTTAGACACGCTCTGCAGGACCTCTAATAAAGATCACCATCTCATACCACAACATTAGTCATTGCTAAGACTATCAGTAGCTCTTTTGTATGAACCTGCCGCTTGCTCGGTGAGGAACAGTTAGCAGAATGGCACCATTCCACGCATTAGTATTATTTCTATGTAGTCGTTTGGTTAAAGATAGAATGGAAAACTGATTTGTCTTTTGTGGTATCTTAATTCTGTAGGTTATGAGTAAAGTAATTTGCATATTCACCACAAATCTGCAATGCATTTAGATCGAGCAGGGAGGCTTTGCAGTGTGACTTAAGCTTGGTGTGCACGCCAGGTTCAAGCGCATAGTTGGGAAACGTTCATTGTAGGCTGTGTCTTCTGGTGTCGTCACGCGTGTTCTGTTAATGAATAAAGCGGGGTCCATCACTACTGTGGGTAGACAAAAGACGGCGTCAAAAATTAACCTCCGGGATTTATTTTTGCGCAGCTGTTGGCGTTACCATTTTTTCATATAATCGCATACCTCAGAACGGCCATAAAGCGCGCATTGTTTGTTGCGAAACAGTTAGGCGTGCGTTTTCTAAAGAAACACGGCATCTTTTAGAATCGAGAGGCCGAAAGCACCATGAAGAAGCATGCACCTTCGAAAAAATGAGCGCATCTTCCTGGGCACACCACATCAGAGCCCGTAACTGCCGAAAGATGCCACCCGCAGAGCAAGGCCGGCTGCTCGTGTGCTCCACACGACGTGGACGCGGCTTTACAATCAACCGTAACTGTTTACGGACCACGCGAGGGCGCGGCCAAGAGACTCTTCGCGACTTTCTGCTACGTCAGCGGCGTTGGACAGCAGCGCTATGCCCAAGACGCATCCATCCCATAATCAACGGCCTGGATATTTTCCCACTGGGCATGAATATTTTCCATCTTTCACATTTTAACGCGACGCGCTCTTAGGCAGCAGTGGGTGCGTGTTCAAGGTATATGTAAACTTGTCGCGTAACGTCCATAGAAGCCCATGTAACAAGTAGTTGGCGGCTCGTTGTCGCTGTCGCCATCTACGTATCGCGGGGACAACCAACCGTAAGCAAAAGATTAGAAAAAAAGGCCGTCACAAGCGGAAGCGGTAGCGACGTCGCATATTCGCTCTACATGGCGCGAAATCGATATTTTTTTTTCATTGCTGACCCTTTATGCTTTTGAGAACTACGCGATTTCATTGCGTCTTATTGCTCGCCAATTGCGTGTGCGAGAGAAAAGGACTGTCAACAAAAATAATTGGGGAAGAAAGCTTGTCGTATTATCCAAACGAGTGTACATGCAATATACACCAAAATACTTTGCAGATAAAGAATTATGATACAGTATTACTTTGGCAACCTTAGAGCACAGCGGTTTATCACGAAAGGCGAGGGCACGCTAGCCGTGCACATGTGCCAGCGAAAGCAGCCTGCAGTCACAGCAGCGCTCATATACCCATTCCATGAGTTAGTTCAGGTTCTCTGAGGTGCCATGCAGGGTTGCCAATGGTGGCTACTTTTCGCCAAATTGGCGAATTTGAGAGGCCCGTGGCGACCTAAAGTTCTGAATGGCGACATGGCGAATTTTTGGCGATTTTCAGCTTAGGTCTCCACTGCGTTATGCATCCTAAGCTCAGGGCCTTCCCAACGAATGAGCGGCACTATTCTCTGTGTTTTTCTGGCTTTTGAGATGCACATTACGCGCAGTTCTGTATGTCCGTCCTCTAACTCGTGTGTATCTCCTCAATTCATCTAGATGCTTCTAACTCAATTCATCTACATTCATCTAGATGCTTCAGGGCTTCGCTAAAGTTTCGCTTCTGAAGGGGCTAGATGGCGGGTTGGTCGTGTGTTCCGGCCATTTGGTCCGCCAAAGCTCCAACTGTTCTGAATAGTTTGGTGACTTATTCACTGCTGCAGTATCCCCTAATCGAGCTCGTATAGCGAAGATGGGCGGATACGCGGATGTTCGTGCAATAAAAAATTATTTATTCAGGCTTTTTCTACAGTTCTCGGTGGACGTGTGCAATGAAAACAATTGCTATATAACATTTTACAATGTCTAGCTGTTCAATTATTAACGCACTGGATTGACGCGGGTAGATATAAGTGATTATATATGAAAGGGACAGTGGCGTCCGGTATCATATTGGTTCACACTGAAAGGCATAAGAATCACTAATGAACGATACCTGTAAGAATTCTGCCTTGCTACTTTCAATACACCTGTTAATCCTTTTTTCATATGAGGGATGTAAAGCTGTCTACAAACAATGCCTTCGCGGCTTTCGCCTAAGGTTTACCACACTTTTACCTTTGAAACGAGCGGACAGGGATGGAAGGATATCATGAGCGTTTTATCCTTTCATACTTGCGCCTCCGCGCACATCTTGCGGCTAGTCGGAGAACCAAGTGCACGAAGCACTCCCATGGTGAAGGGGCGATGCGCCTGGTATTGAGAAATGTCAAGATACTTTCAGGGCTTTGAATGGCACTGTATTCTACGGGGCTATACATCAGTGGAAATTCTTATTACTAGGATATGCCGCACATATCTAGAATGGCGACTTTTTTGGCGAAATTCGTAAAAAAAATGGCGACTTTTGGCGACTTTCTGCTCGTCGTTTGGCGACATTTACTCGAAAGTCAGTGGCAACCCTGGCTAGAGGTGATGAAAAACTGATTGATTCCTGTCCGCTCGAAGTTTTACTAAATCTTTGCGATGAACATCCGCCAGAAGAAGACGACTACAGGAATGCCAAACAACCCTGTTGAAGCTGTTCCGGGAATATCCCCCCACACGGCTGCGTAGCACAGAAAATGAAAGCGTTCGCAGAAAATGGACAAAAAAAGACCTTATGGTTGATGACACAGCCTGGAAGGAGGAGCTGCCCCACCGCCCGACTATGTGCTAAGTCCATTCTAGTACTTTTGTGCCTTTTTCGATGAAGAGATGGTAGACAAACTGTACTATCAAGCAAATCTGTATTCTCCGAAGAATGGCACCTGTGCAAGCATCAACAAGGAGGAGATGAGGAATAGCTTTCCATATTAGTGATTTCGGGGACAGTCAGGGTGCCTCATTTCTCGATGTTCTGGCAGTGTGGAACAAAATGGTAGTGTGGAACAAGTGGAACTGAGGTATGATGGCATGAACCACTGGCCACAGTACGGCGAAAAAAGAACCGATGCAAGTTCTGCAAGTTCGGCAACAAGTTTTTGTACTGCGCTAAGTGCAACATGCACTTGTGCCTCCTTCCCAGCCGCAGCTGCTTCAAGGCATTCCATGTGAAGTAGTGCCTCAAGTGCCCAATGTTGCTCAGGAGCAACACCTCATTACTCACCTATAAATACACAATTTTTTTCTGACAACGTAATTGGCATATTGTGACCTTTCTTTATGCATGCCAGAGTTTTCTTCATGTTGTGCATTGAAACACATTTGGGCATCAAAGGGTTAAGCACACGCAATTCCAACGTGTGAGAATACTGTAAAGTATAGTACAAAGCCATTTTTTCTTGTGTGCGGTGTCCGCACAAGAAGCGATGACCATCGATGCGACGCGCTTTCAGCAACGAACGCAGGCTCACCGAAAGCAGCCGGCCGCACTCGCCGGCACTTCTCTGACTCATACGTAAGAACACATACCTGTCAACTAATGCGCGTTAATGAAGTAACACACCAGCATCTTTCCTCAACGAATTGTATTTGTTTTGCTGAGGCGGTTTTATAGTTGTAGGTATCGATAGAACTGCTAATCAGAATACGGGCATGCCCGTCCCGCAGTAATATCGCCGCTTGCGCGAGAAAACTACTCAGTATGAATTCATGTAGGCGCGTGTTTATCGAACGAGTCATCATAAAGCTTCTGTACACGTTGATCATTAGCAAAGGCGAGAAACGGCTATTAAAAATCGGCAGTAACAGCTGTCAACTGCACCCTGCTCCTCGATCCATTTGATATTTTTCGGAGTTAATACGGGAATTAAATTAATTAAATTAATTAAAGAAACTTTGCACTCTTCTCATTTTGGGCATTTCATTCGTTGCCGGCAACCGTTGGTTTGTGTGTAATAAATAATCAACTTTGGTTTGGAAAGGAAGACCGCGTCCTTTCTTGAATACGCGACATCAAAATATCAAACGAAACGCTGTCTTACTGTTTTTGACTAGCCGTTTTACAGCGACGTCGGCATGTTTCAGCGTGGCGCAGTGGAAGAGAACTCGCTTGGAGATTGAGAGGTGGCGGGTTCGAATCTTCGTGGTGGACCTCATTTTTTTTATACGGCTTTTTTTTTTCTTTTTTTATTGCACTAATGCTTTCTATATGACTTTCTTTACTAATATATTGTCACGTGGTCGTGACGTCGACGAAGACAGCAGTCGGCGTTGTCAAGATGAAACTTTATTTGGCCGAACTTGTGGCCGGGAAACGGAAAGTTAATTTACAGCAATACACACGGTATGCACTGATAGCGGCGTACAGATCGTCGACCGTCGATCAACTGACAAGCAGTCAAGAGCGTCGGCTTTTATACAGGCGCTATCGAACTTTCCAGCGATATCGCTGGTGGCGGCGTTATCTCTCGACAAAGCTGGAACATATTCGTGCGGCGCGCAATCTAACATTGTTCCAAAACAATCGCGAAGCTTCCTACACATCACGGCGAGGCCTGCGCAGCGCGTTGCCCACAGTCTTTGTGGGTGAAGCTTACACTCATGAAATATAAGACTCGCGGCAATGCCCCCCTCTGAAAAAGCATCGTCCCGATGCTTAAAAACAGAACATGAATACATGCAATAATAAAGAAACTAATAAAGAAAGCAAACATTAGAGTCCTCAGGTGCGCTAACGAGCATAGTACGGTTTAAGGCGCACCACATGCACGACCTCGGTCGAGCTCGGCGCCTCTGGGAGTTCGTGAAGCCGTCGGGGACAACCTCGTAGTCGAGTGCGCCGAGACGTCGAAGTACCCTGTACGGTCCGAAAGGCCAGCGAAGAGCTGTTCCTTTACTCCTCGCATGAGGAAACGAACCTTCTTTTCTTCAGGCATGTTGGGGTCAGCATGGCGGAACAGCCGGGTCATTTCTTCCGCGAAGATGGTCACGTTTTCGTTCGGGAGCTGAACCCGTGTCTCCAGCAAGGTTGCGGCCCTTTCCTTTCGGACGACGCTCGTGAACGTCTCCAAAAAAGCACTGCGAAAGAGATCCCAGGTTCGAAGCGTGGACTCCCGGTTCTCGAGCCATGTCCTTGCTGCTTTTTCCAGGTAGAAGTACACATGGCGCAGCTTGTCGTCGGCGTTCCAGTTGTTAATGTTGCGACCCTTTCGAAAAGTCTCGAGCCAGGTTTCCGGGTCTTCGAATGACGACCCGCGGAAGGTTGGCGGCTCCTTGGGCTGCCGGAGTAGGATTGGCGAAGGCTGCACGGGGTCGGTCATCGTCGCTGCGGTCGGTGTTGGGACTTGGGGCTGCCTGGTTTGTTCGGGAAGGAGCCCGTGCTCTGGCGGTAGTCCCTTCTGCCTGCGGCTTGTTCGACGATCCGGGTTTTCTTTGCCGTCGTCCTCCTCGCGGCTCGGGCTTGGGTCAGCAATTCGCGGGGGCGTCCGGATCATGGAAGCAGCAGCACCTCCACCAGATGTCACGTGGTCGTGACGTCGACGAAGACAGCAGTCGGCGTTGTCAAGATGAACTGTTTATTTGGCCGAACTTGTGGCCGGGAAACGGAAAGTTAATTTACAGCAATACACACGGTATGCACTGATAGCGGCGTACAGATCGTCGACCGTCGATCAACTGACAAGCAGTCAAGAGCGTCGGCTTTTATACAGGGCGCTATCGAACTTTCCAGCGATATCGCTGGTGGCGGCGTTATCTCTCGACAAAGCTGGAACATATTCGTGCGGCGCGCAATCTTAACATTGTTCCAAAACAATCGCGAAGCTTCCTACACATCACGGCGAGGCCTGCGCAGCGCGTTGCCCACAGTCTTTGTGGGTGAAGCTTACACTCATGAAATATAAGACTCGCGGCAATATTTATGTAGGGCACTTAGGCACCACCGTTTTAACGCTGTAGAGCCGTTTTCCGCTTGAGTACCCAGCGCCTCCCAGTAAAACGCCGCTCCAGCGGCCCAGTATCCAGCGCGACGCTGGGCCCATAATCAGGCATTGCACCGGACGCTGGTACCCAGTGGCGCTGGGTTTTGCAATAGGGTACCTTCTCTGAAAAAACTGTCTGGTCGCCTGGGTCGTTGGGTACTCCGTCTGCAAGTGTACAATTTTGACGTCGTCTACAAGTCTGGCAAGAAACACCAACATGCTGACGCTCTGTCTCGCTGCCCCGTGCCCTGCCACTATCATCGTCGCGTACGCTTGTCCATTGGTCGTCACATGATCACGACGGTGCGTCACCCCTTACGCTATCCTAACTAGCGGTTACTGACACGCTGGCTTCCAATCTCTACGCTCACTTCGCCTCGCACCAGCGTGATGATGCATACTGGAAACCGCATTATCGAACGCCTAAGTGGCAGAGTGGCTCCACTTAATGCCAGATTGCGTGGACAACTACAGCACTTTAAGCTCGACGACAATGTTCTACATCGTTACGTTTACACTACCGATGGACACCGATGGGTTCCAGTTCTTCCACGTTCCCTACGTCACCAAGTCTTCGAAGCCTTTCACGATGACCGAAGTGCATTCCTGGGATTCCACAAAACATACAGTCACGTCCGGAGACGTTTTTTTTCTGGCCTGGCCTCTCTACCTTTGTGGCCAAGTACTTTGCATTTTGTCCTCTGTACAAAGGCGGAAGCTACCTACATCGTGTCCTGCTGGCCTATTGGCGCCCAACGCGTCCCGAGACACCTTTCGCCATCGTTGGGATCGATCTAGTCGGACCTTTCCCCATCACGCCAGCAGGTCATCGATGGATCGT
Source organism: Rhipicephalus sanguineus (assembly GCF_013339695.2). Classification (NCBI taxonomy): domain Eukaryota; kingdom Metazoa; phylum Arthropoda; class Arachnida; order Ixodida; family Ixodidae; genus Rhipicephalus; species Rhipicephalus sanguineus. Next base: position 21,094 of record NW_023615740.1, read on the forward strand.
GACAGCTTTTTATCGCCTGACACGGTAGCAGAGACTGCTCTTCTACGTACTAGTTCTGCCTCAGATGTTTCTGATTTCTTTCTAAACGCCGTTTTGTTCGTTCATGGGGCACCTCGCGTCTTGCTGAGTGATCGCGGCAAGACTTTTCCTATCCACCATAATTGAAGACCTGGTGAGGACTTGTGGCACAGTGCATAAGACGACGTCAGCCTACCACCCTTAAACATATGGGTCGACAGAGAGATTTCAACGCACACTAACAGATATGTTATCCATGTTGATCGGACCAAACCACGACAATTGGGATAGAATTTAGCTACTCGTGACGTAGTTTGCAAATGTCACCCGTTGCTGCATGAACAAAGGTGCTGTCTAGGCATAAAGATAGGACAGCGCGAGAAGTGGCTGAGGCATTCTATATCCACAAGTATGGCAGCATGTGCGTTGCAAGGCCTTCGCTTACGTAACACAAACTATAGATAGACTATCTAACCGCCAACCTCTAATCGGTCACGTGGTTTTTCTTGTTGTTTATATTTATGTTTCCTTGAATAAACTTCTAGTTGTTAGTCTGCGCTTGCGCGTGTGTCTCACCTGTCCCTCTTTATTTTGCGCAGTTTTTCGTAGCAATGAGCGGAGGCAAGCTCGACGTACACACAATATCATGCACTTGCTGCGCTTCACCCCATTTGAAATTAACTAATTCGCATCCCCACATGATTCCCTTTAGTGGGAGATGGTGAAATTTTTTTTTATTTCTTCCACATCACGAGTGGGTACAGAAAAGGGCCAAATTGTGGTGCGCGTCTCAAGGGCAGTTTTCACATTGAAGAAAATTAGGAGCGTTGCGCCCGCAATTGTCGACAATGGAGAATCAGACGCTCTTAGATATTTTTTTTTTCTTTTAAACGGCGGCGCGTGGAGTAACCCCCTGTATCTAACACCTCACGGGGGCGTCCGACGTAAGGCGTGCCCGGTGTTCTTAGTTTTTTTTTCCTCCCACATCACGAGTGGGTACAGAAAAGGGCCACTTTGTCGTGCGCATCTCAAGGGCAGCTTTCAAATTGAAAGAAAATTAGGAGCGTTTCGTGTTAGAAAACACGCTCAAGCTCCTTCGAGATTTGCTTACCCCTGGCGGTAAATGGTGTATATAAATATCTCGCGGTTGTTCGCCGGCGCATGCATGGGCATGGTTGAGTTGTCTAATGCAGCAGGCTGGGGAGCGAGGGGTCGACGGTTCGAATCTCCGGTCGGGGGGTGCTTCGGAATTTTTTTCTGCTTTATTTTTCTTTGTGCCTTTATATATATATATATATATATATATATATAATATATATATATAATATATATATATATATATATATATATATATATATATATATATCCGGGGCATGACCGAGACGGCAAAAATCAGCCGAGAGTGTCCATATAATTGCTAGCGCAATAAAATGCCGCCATCCCACCCTGCGTACGTGAATGTCTAGCGAAGCTGTATCAAACAGCCTACATGTATGTAGGGGATGTTTTTCTTTTGATGTAAGCTAAGGATGCCCATACAGCGCGTAGTTTTTACGTGGACTCATACGCGTTGCCAGTTGAAATCATACGAGCCTAGAAGATGCGTTTGGCATAAAGAGGTGACCTTCGTATATTGCCACAACGTTTTAAAGCGTTGCACACGTCCTACAGGGGATAGATTATAGCCGCTGTTACAGAGCGTACGTACACATGGCCGCAAAAATGTCGGGCATATTAAGCAGCCTAAACTTGGAGCTTATGGCGATGCTTTTCATAGGGACTATTCCGGGAGCTTCAACGCTGCGTTGAATGCGTGGCATTGTTATAATCTGTACATTTACCGCTGCATTGAAGGTCATTTATTTAAATAACAAATATAAAATAGAAGCACCGTGGTCGTTTCATTTTCGAAGCATTAATGCACAAGAAGTATTGTTACAATAGCTATATTCATTTTATCTCGTAAAGTATGCTTACACTTTTCTTTCTTGGGCATACACCTATACATATTTTTTTTATGTCCGAGATATTGTATTCTTACGGCAGCTGTTCTCAGTTTAAGCAGTAATAAGTAACTGTATGAGCGCCGTCGTATGGGGCATGCTGGAGGAAAATTCTTGTGGCTGTGGTTACCTAAAGCCTGTAACCATTGCACTTGCTTTCACTACATTAAATTGATATCGTTCGTGACGTTGTATTAGTAAAACCACTTATCTCACAACAATTTTAAAAGAAGGCAAACAGCTCTGAGGTTCTGATATGTATTTCTTTCTTTATTTTTTTAAAGATACCCAACAGTCCTTTAGGTGCATTGCTCAAGGGTGGACGCGCACTCATACCTTACTCATAGACTAGATATCCTGGTGTATCCCTCGGGTGTCGTCGCGCTGCCTAAGCGGGTCTCAGAATTGCCACGCAGAAATAAGCGCGTGGTTGAAATCCGATCCACCAGGTGCCGCAACAATCCCAGCTCCTTACAATCTTTCAGTGAACTCAATAAATTCTTATTAATAATCCTGAGAGTTAGTTGGTCCTTAGTGTAAGTAATGTTATGCTGCGACATTGTATGTATCCAATATACCTGTGAAGGTGAACCAGACCCATCACTTATGTACTAGTTTGCCGAAGCGGATCTCAGATGACACGTAGAAAGAATTACATGGTGGAGATCTGCCCCGCCAGTTGCCGCGACGATGCCAGCTGCTCACAATCTTTGAATAACCTGAATCAATTAAGTGTTAGTAATTATTGGGACGGTTTGTTGGCCCTTCAGCAGTGTGGTTTTCACGGTCGGTTGGTACATGGCAAAAAAGTGAAGGGTGTCAGCACATTACGAAGTGCTGGGACCCTTCACCGTTCATGCTGGCGAAAGCGCACACCCAGCTGGCATTCGTAAACAGCGCCTGCAAAAGCCGTGTCCGGAAAGCACATCAACTCTCACCGGAGCTGAGGCCGGCGCCAGCAACTGCCGTAGAAACCATCTGCAGCCGCGGTCCCGTTCCTTGGCAAAGTGGACGACAATGCGCACCCAGTTGGCGTCGCCGCAGCGTCACTCGACGTTCGTTCCACTATGTTGCACTTGCCACCAGCAGCTGTGGCTAGAGTCACTGGAAATCAGAGTACCGCAAAGGTGGGCTGCACGCGAGCAACATTGGGGGGCGGCGGCCATGTCCCTTCCAGACCGTCCGGCGCGTTGCTAGCGTGTGTTGAGAAGTCACCGATCTTTTAGCCTTAGTGCCGTGTTACGCTCGGCAGAACGGCATTATGTGTGTGTGTTTCTTCAAGAGGATATTAGAAGTGATTTCGAGTCATCGACAGGTGTGGATCGACTGCGCGGTTAGCTGTGTAACTAATGAAACGTACGGCGTATGTTGCCCTGTGCTCGCGAACTCTTTTCATGGCTTCATGTCTCTTTTCTTGTCACGCCCGGGCGTGTTCGCTAGGTCCGGATCTGTAAACACAGCTGCATTAGCGCAGTGACATCGTGCGAGATGCCATTTACTTCGACATTTGGTGAATCTTGACTGTTTGCGCTAGCTTTGCAGTCGGTGTTCGGGTTCACTGCACTCGAGAACGTTATCGAACAACAGCGAGAACCATTCAACATTGCGTCCTTCGACTGATCGCTGACGCATAGCTTGCTTGCGCACCATGCTTGCAGTTCAACTGGTTGATATGTGTAATAGAAGTTGTGTGTGTACGGTAATTGGAAGTTGTGCGCCACGTCTTGATTCGGAACGCCAGCAGCCAAGTGCACGGGCGAATCGGCATGCGGTAGGTAAGGTGCATCTTATCTTACGATACGTAGAAAATAGGCCATCAAAAATGATTGACACCACTACTTAATTGTTTCATTTCCTATTTCTTGTCTCCTTAATATTCCCAACGTTGCAATGAATTTCCAAATATTTTGCTGTGTTCCGACAAACAGTTCTTTTTTTCGCGTTGCCAGCGCGTAAATAGCTGGGGTTCGGTTTCTGCACTGCTACACATTTTTTTTTTCATAATGCACTCTTATTAAAACTTCCTCGGCATGTTGCTTTTGTTCTTTTGATCAGAAATAGCACATCCCGGAATTTTTAAAGCGCATGCTACTGCAACACAGTATGTATACATATAGACCTAGGGCTCGCATCAAATCGACTCCTTCAATGCTTGGGATCTGCTTTCTTTTTTTTTTTTTTTTGCTGTGACCATTTCTCACCAACTATACAGTATTTTAAGGGTACACTCGGTGCAATGCAGCATTAGCAGCATTTTTTGCAACAAATTTAAAAATACGCTTGATAACATTGCCTTATACCAAGTTTATCAACAGAGTTCCACACTTCTGTTTTGTGCAATGCCAAAGATCATGCCACAATTGCCTTCATGGTATAACCGTAAACAGTTATTATTTTAATAAATCTTCGATTTCACTCTCGTGCGTGACACGCTTATAAGTCGGATAGCATGCGTAATCTATTCAACAGATCGAGATATAAACAATCGAGGAAATAGAAAGGTATGTAGTTTTCAATATCGCTGACCATAGCGAACCGAAAAGGTGAAGTATCCTGTCGCATAAGATCTTTTCCAGCAAAGTTAGTGTAGTTCACTGCAGGAAGGAGTGTTATTCGAGGGGGGCGAATTCGGTCAGGCCAACTATGCAGCCACGTAGAACGGCGCTCTTTGACATTAATTTTTCCCACACGGCAAACGAGATTCCCAGAGTAGCTCACCAGTAACGTTCGATTGATGTTGAGCTACTCTCTTCTGGCATCTGCATGCAGTGGCGTAGCCAGGAGGTGGCACACCGGGCCCGTGCCCCCCCCCCTCCCCGAAAAAACTGTATGCTTACGCCCCTGTCTGCATGACGCGTTTAAAAAAGCGACGAAGTACTTCTGGGCACCGTGGTATTGTTAAATATCCGGCCCCGCTCTGCGTTCAATGCACCCGCACCCAAAGCGCTTGGAAGGGATATGGCGGCAAGAGGTCACGTGATGCGAGTAAGCGAATCGCGTCGGCGGCGGCGCGCGGAAAACAGATGCGATACTCTGAAATTTTTCGATTCAGAGCCTGAATGTCCAACGAGACGGAATGTACAACGAGACTGAATGTCCAATGGGTCACGTGACCGGCGAGACTGAATGTCCAACGAGACGGAATGTCCAACCGAGACGGAATGTCCATCGAGACTGAATGTCCAACGAGACTGAACGTCCAACCGAGACGGAATGTACAACGAGAAGGAATGTCCAACGAGACGGAATGTACAACCGAGACGGAATGTCCAATTTAGAAGAGATAAACGTGTCCTCGTTTGAAATTTCTCAGACAACTGATTCATTGGGTTAAGATAGCCTAACGGAATATCGCATTTTTTGTGTGTGTGTTTTGCAAATATTGACTGTCTGTGGCGTCGGGCGTCGTATTTTTGTTTCCGTATTCGCTTTACTGCATTTACCATAATTTCAAGTTTTGTTAGCTTTATTTCTATTTTGTATTTTTAGTTTTCATATGTATATTGAATATGTTACTCTAATGCTTGATTTTGGTTGTTTGCATACTTTGCTGTTCCTGTTTATCTTTGTCATAAATCGGACATCACAGCCCCTTAAAGGGTTACGAGAGAGGGCGCTCCCTCGTCCACTCTGTGCGGTATCTATCTGCGTTTAATCCCTGAGAGTGTTACCAGCGCCACTCGTAGCTAAGGCGGCGAGTGTGAAACACTATTTTTGTCAGAAAGCGTCACGAGGCAGGACGAATCCCTTGCTATGAAAGTGCGAAAGAAGAATAGTTCGAGAGACTCAGTTATTTGTTAGAAACCCAACAGCCAATTAAGCCAAATAAAACATTGGGGACATTATTTGTGGCTTTTTTTCACTGCAATGTAATAATTATAACCCATATTCAAAGAAATCCAAGTAGACGAAAAAGCACCCTTTCCATCGGTGGGATCCGAACCCGCAACCTTTTAATTACGGCGACGATTTGCGCTTCCTAACACTCCCAGGGATCAAGCTCACGTAAATACCCAACAAAGTGGACGAGGGAGCGCCCTCCTTCGTAGCTTGATTGTTAGAGCATCAGGCGCTTAATGCGAAAGTTGTGGGTTCGAATCCCACCGAAAGAAAGTGTGCTTTTTCGTCCCATTTAAGTCCTTTCAATTTAGGTCATATTCATTACACTACAGTTAAAAAGATTAACAAATAACGTACCTATGCTTTCCTTGGCTTGATTGGTGGCTTTCTACGAGCCCCTAGAACAATTCTTCTTTCCTCTTAAAGAATGCGGGTCGAAGAAGCTAGGGAGGAAATTTTCCTTTAAAATTAAATTCTAGGGTTTTACGCGCCAGAACCACGAAATGATTATGAAGCATGCTGAGTGTGGGATATCAGTTTTAGTTTTGACTACCTTGATGGAAACATGTCATGGCATTTCGGCTACAAGAGAACTGCAGGCCGGTCTAGGAAAGACCATGCCATTAAAGAGGTGGTGTCACCAAATTTTGAGGCTATAAAAAGCCTGCTGTAGGCTTTCTCTGTAAGCAAGGACGCTCAGCACGAAGCATTGCACGCAGCAAACGTTTAGAATATATTTTAATTCACTTCCAATGTCTGTATAAATGCTCATTCTCGCGATCGAGACCCATCGCTAGCGCTACTGACACCGACGTCACTGTCTAGGAAGCGTAACGAAAGTTTCACTGACGTCACACCACATTAGAGTGACGTGCATTGAGCGGTGACCTACACCTCCGCTGCACCGGGCCAGTGAAGAGAGCATCAGGCCATCCCCTGTGAACTGCTCATTTTTTCTGAGCTTATTACCGAAGTAGCCAATCTTGCTCGCGTTTTGCAAAGTGCTTCGCGTGAATAATTTTTCATTACAACACATAGCATACAGGTAATCGTTGGCGACAATAAAACCGTTTTTATGATGTTTAAAATCATCTGAGGACTTTTCAGAACCGGCCTGAACACGAGCTTTTCTATTACTCTTCCAATGATGTCGATATTAGTGCTGTGAAGCTCAAGTGAAAAAAAAAAACTGGGTCGGGAACAGACTTGTACGCATTACAGTGAAAGAGCGTCAGCGATTACAATTACCTTTAAAAAAAAACTAACGGATTACCGAGAAAAAACTGAAAGCTAATCGATTACTCAACAAGGTGAGGTAGCGGGCTGTTTGGTTTTGCATAATTGTTAAACTGTGGTAAAGTTACAGGTACATATTTTTAGGGAGGACGCACAGAACAAAAGCATGAAAAGCGCGAACTTTCAACTCGATTTGTTGAAAAGGCATCAAGTTATGTGAACATGAGCAAATGGGTGCAAAAGGGAGGTCTTTAAATATTTTTTTCTTATTTTTAAACAATATATATATATATATATATATATATATATATATATATATATATATATATATATATATATATATATATATATATATCCTTGCCGTGCGTAACACGCAGTCTCAGCGCCACGTCCTATCACGACGAAACGAATTTTCACGCACGTCGCAAATGTTAGGGCACATTCGGAAAATTTTCACAGCAAATATTGGGATGTGTGGAACGAAAACGGAAAAGTGAAATTTGTGACCGGGACGGAATGTCCAACGAGACGGAATGTCCAACCGAGACTGAATGTCCAACGAGGCTGTATGTCCAACGAGACTGAATGTCCAACCGAGACGGAATGTCCAACGAGACGAAATGTCCAACGAGACTGAATGTCCACTATTGGACATTCAGTCTCGTTGTACATTCCGTCTCGTTGGACATTCAGGCCGCAAGCGAAATTTTTCCAGTGACTCTAGCTGTGGCCTAGGAGAAGTGTATCATTGCTGCAGACTTTGAAGCACCCCTCTGTGAACAAAACGTATACGAAAGAAAAGTTTTCCTGTTCTTATGAAAACAAAATTTCTTGTTGACGAGTAAACCTACCCTTGTCATTTAGCATGTGCGTTGTTGTAGCTTCTAATAGTCGATTTTTGCTGTCCGATTTCATTTTAGTGGAAATGTAATGTATCAGTGCTCTGCTAGGAGAGCCTCCTGCCTAGATCCTAACATAGAGGTTTTGGTCTTCCGGGTGTGGCGATGAACTGGGGTGTGGCCCGGTGTCCAGAGAATTTCAACATTTGTCCCGATGTCCTGAATTCTTTTTAGCTTTATTCTAGTGTCCTTCACTACAGCATCTTCACTCGTTGGCGCCGTTTGTTCAGTTGCCGCTTCGTACGAATCTGTGAGGTGGCGATAGTGAATTTTTTTACTATCGATGCCTCCCAATTCGAGGGGAATAATATTGACGGCCACCCATATTGCCAATAACTCTGCGTGCAGAGTTGCACCCCCGGGACGCTGATAATTGTGATAGTCATTGTGTTGTGGTGCAGATGTTCAAACCCAGGCCATGCTGGCTCTGTCATCGCTGACTGTAGCGTGAGTGTAGATGCCGACGGTGTTCTGACGTCTGCTCTGTTCCAGTTTCGTCTCCAGTAGTTTTATGACTTTCAAATCACATCTGGCGATAGGACGTTGTTTCCTCCGTGTACCTAGCGGCACTTCCCATGGTGGCATTGTGAGTAGTTCCTCAGCCACAGGCATCGTGTGGGTTCGATTATCCCGCGCCATCACTTGTTTTCCCTGTGGTACATTTTCAAATCGACATCGCATCCGAAATTGTACTTCGCTTATTACGTCGTAATGGTGGTATAGGTGCTAGCTTGAGCAGGTCCTCGTTCCTCGTGTGCTTTGGCAGTCCAGTGATCGACCGAAGGGTTGCCCTTTGTAACTTTTCAATGTCGGTGAGATCTCGATAGGAGAAATCGTACACGGGTGCCCCGTACAGAATCCTCCCGAGTTCGACTGCTTTTGCAAGCGTTTGGAATGCGTTCTGCCGTGCTTCACATACGCACCACACATAATAGACAAATGGCAGCAAGCTACCCGACATTACAGTGAAAATGCTTCTACGCGATGCACACACTGTCAGACGCTGTGCTAAGCAAATTTAGAATATCTCATTTGAATATGCGCAGCTTTCTCAAAAGGCAGACGGCACATTCAACATCTTCTGCACGCCTACATGACAGCTCTACGTAACTTATTACAGTGTGACCATGAAGCCCATAAAGCACTTGCGATATACGACAGTCAAAGTGGCCTATTTGGAGTGGTGTAGGACAGGTCGACTGACTCGTGCGAAGGCGTGACATGAGGATGCTCATTACCGTTTAATCCCCATTGCCCTTTCCCATCTTATCCCCAAATGCGACCAAGAGTCGTCCTTTTATTTCAATAAAGGTCACATTCATTCATTCCTGTGCTTATTGTTGATAACAGCAAACACAGCGCGCGCAAGAAGAGAAAAACGAAGGACGGTGCGTGGCACGAGAACCTTGAGTTTTATCGCTGGAAAAAGGGGCAGCGTTGGGAGGCGCTGCTCTGATTTCTTCAGGCGTATTTTCCTTGAACAATTCCACTGCCAGACCTCTAAACATTCGGTGCTTTGGGAATTATTTTGGCCATGCTGTCCAGTCTCGTCGGTGTCGCCACGGCCGGCCTTATATGGTTGACCACTCATGGGTGTCGTGCAAGGGCGTTTGTTTATTGCCCTATGCATACCTGCCATGGAATCATTGACATATTGTCTCTGCATATTTTGCTCGTCGCTTACAAACTTCTTTAAGTTTAGCATCTCAGCGGACACTTTGTCTTTGAAATCGGCTAGCATCTGACTAACGCTCCTAGACATTGATAACATATTAGCCTGCGCCTCTTGCATTTGGCTTTGTAATAGTTGCATTACTTTTTCGCTATCTTTAGGTGAACTTAGGAGCGTGTCTGCGTCGTTCATACCCGTACTTAAGGTCTAATTGCCCACTGCTGCAGGACAGGGTGTCAATTCTGTTATGACTTCGCTAGGTCTATCGGCTAATCTTGTTGTTTTCAAGGCTTGGAACCTATATTCGAGTTTCGCTGCCATAGCTGACATTGTCTTTTCGATATCTTTGCCTTCCGCGGCAATTTGGTTTCTAAGTTGCTTGTTCTCCTGAGCTAACTTTCTATTCTCTTCTATGATTTTCTGGTAGTCGGGACTATCCGTTATTGGAGCAGTGGGGGAAGCACGCATCGCCCAGTTCACCTTTTTCTTGCCTGGCGAGGGTTGGTGTCTCCCTCTTGCACCAGGGCGGCGCCTGCTTGCGGCCCACCGCTCTTCTTGGGGGTGGATTTTCCAGTGTTGTTGCCCATCGCGACGGTGGCGTAGTCAAGTGACATAAGAAACAAATAGCAGCAAAGAAAAAGGTCATATACTTTGACGCGGCCAGATACAACTGGGCGAAATGTGTAGCAACAGCAGTTGACTGGGATTTGAAGGCGGTCACGAGTGCCTCTCTATGCACTTCCTCAATTGCCAAGACGGAGTCCTTTGCCGTAGTCTTGGCCATTAGAGAGCAAGAGCATCGAGAGGAAGAACAGTCAATCATAATCTCAGACTCCCAAGAAGCGTGCCGACTTAATATGAACGGACGCTTACCCGCAAAAATAAAAAAATTTGGCAGATCCCACGTACCGTGGGAATAGATGTTATGAGAAGCATGCGCGGGATGGTGACTCTGCCGTAATTTTTTACATTGAGCGAAACGTTACGAAATGACGCTAGAGAAATGTGGAAGTGGGACACGCACACTGATATACGTTGAAATTAGCATATGTATTGTAAAACCAGTTGGTTACAGTTGCTTATACATGCCAACAGCAACATGGATGTTACCAATACCAGACGCAGTAAGATGACATGTAGTGCTTATATTCTTCAATAATGGATAGCGCAAAATCGAACAGCCCAAAGAAACGCGTGCACAGGACAGGCGTTACTCGCAACTAAGCTTCATTCAGGAAAGTTTCTCTGGATATACACACAGCCGAGTGGCACGCGCAGGCGCACTGCACGTACGTTACTTTCGCAGTTGCAGTTGTTACAGTTGCGTTAGAGTTGTTATGCTTATACTTGTCCGTTATAGGCACCGTACACTGGCCAGAGGGAGCTGCATTCCTCGCACTGGGCCGTCCCAAGTCCGCTGACATTGGCCGTTAGGGGCACGCAGAAAGTAGACGCGCTCACGCGTCCCCCGTGTAGCCCGGCCACAATCCGCGCACTCGCGCAGGGAGGGAGACGCGCGCATCGCGTTCAATTTTGACGGACCCCGTCTCATTATTGCTTTTTTTTTATCCGCTAGGCTTTGCGCTGTGGCGCTGCAGTCGCACTGGAAAACTCGACTGTACGGTGCCTATGACGGAGAACGCACGCACGTTTCATGAACCCGTGCGTATTTATAGAAGGGGTTCTTTACAGTTCTTGAACAGTCATCATCACCGTGATCAGTGAGCACCAGCAGCTGGACCGGACTTGTTAATCGGATCCGTTCGTGATCGCAGCTACGAGGTGTCTAAGTGTAGTGAAGTGCGAGGTATAGCCCAGTTGGTTGAAATCCTGGATGCCTCTTACGATGAAATGATCTATGATGCCTCCTGTCGTGGACGTGACAGCGAGGTTTCTTCATGCCCTGTCCATATTCAAGCCTTCTTTCCCGCAGTATAAAGACCAGGCGTTGTTAAGTCTTGATAAATCAATGTTGAAATCATCGGTAATGTTGAGAGGCCTGGTTCTCTCGGCAGATTTATTGTAGGAAGCATTGACCACGGTTTTTGCGTACACGACGTGATCCACATTGCCGACCACGTGAACGAGTGCATGGTAGTTGAACAGGGGTCTTCTATCTTCAGCTTCATCACTGTCGTTTCGTTCGCCGCGGTGGCGTAGCGGTTACGGTGCTCGGCTGCTGACCCAAAGGTCGTGGGTTCGATTCCGGCTGCGGCGGTCGCATTTCGATGGAGCTAAATTGCTAGATGCCCGTGTACTGTGCGATCTCGCTGCACGTTAAAAATACCACATGGTCAAAATTTCCGGAGCCCCTCGCTACGGCGTCTCTCATAGTCATATCGTGGTTTTGGGACAGAAAACCTCAACAATTACTAATATTATTACTTCCTCGCGTACGTGTCAATGTGTGTGTTCGCGGTTACGGTGTTGGTTGAGATTTTGTATCCCCTGTGGCACATACCCACATAACATGAGCTCTGGTATGCGGTTATGTGCCACACGTGACTGAGAGAAAGGGTTTCATGACGTACGCAACAGGTATTTTGCGTTGTTCATGTCATGACCAGTGAATCGTGTTCGTCATATACTGATCCCCTGCTGTGCCGATTTTGGTATATTACAAGTTATGGAGACGACCAGGAGAGCGCCCAGACGTAGGTGGCTAGATAGATAGATAGATAGATACGTAGATAGAAACGCCCAAAGTGCCTGGGGTTCGCTAAGAAATGCTTCGCATTTAATAAACTGATTGGACGTAACTTAGCCAAGAGACACCAGCTAATATGGTTCCCCGCACACGCTGGCCTGGAAGGGAATGAAAGAGCGGACGCTTTGGCTCAAGAATTGACGAACCGAGCAGAGCGTCAGCTCTCTGTAATCGAACCCCATTTAATGGCCCCAAAAGACATTCTCGCTTACCAGCGGAGCACACAACAAAAATATAGTGCCCCCAATAAATCGTTTGAAGGGGAAGACGCTACGGATCTCCGCAAGGTGCAAACGGGTCTTTTGAAATTTATCGCGGCTCAGTAAAACATGTGCCATGTTGTGCCGTGACGCTTGTCCGTGGTGCGGCGGTTCGCCAACTTTATATCACATCTCTTGGATTGTGACCGAAAGCCAGCGAATTTAAACTTATTTTTAGGCAGCAACATTGTAGGCAGTTCGGAGCAGTGGGAGGCACAATTTGCCAGCTCGGACCCAGAGGTGCAATGAGCGCTTCTGAGTCAAGTTAGGCGAGCGGCTAAGCCAGTGGGGTCGTGGGTTTGGGGCCCCAACCAACATGCTCTTGAGTACCCATTTTTCTATCCCTTCTCTCAAAATAAAGTTTTGTTGTTCTCCTTCTTCTTCTTACTTGAAGCCTGATTCGTTATAGAACGAAGCGTTCGGATTTTGCAGTTATCTCATAAGGTTATGTCTAAGGATACTCGACAACTTTTAAGAGCGGAGCTTTTAAAGCTTTTCGTTGCGTCGGTTAATGTCAACATCAACTATCATTATCATGAATCCACACGTGGTCTCTTGGTCATGTTCTTCCTCTCAGGCTTTTAGGGGCGAAGCTCCTTAAGGCGGCACCCGTTCGTCCCTCGTAGTCATCGTAGTAGTCCGTAACAAGTCTTACGCTTTGACCTCCAAGGTGGTGCCGGTGGGAGATTTCTCCTGTGCGTTGTTGAACATAAAAAATTCGCAGCGTGCGCGTTAACTAAAAGCCGAATTCTTCTGTCTCTCATTCCCCATTAGCAGCCATTGGCATGTTCCAGTAGGAAACGTTAGTAGAAGTAGAAGTGTAAGTGTTAGCTAAAAGCCGACCTTCTTCTGTCTCTCATTCCCATTAGCAGCCATTGTTCACCTCCAAGGTAGTGCCTGGTGAGATTTCTCCTGTGCGTGATTAAACAATAAAAATTTTGTTCAAAACGCCGTTGATTGATGAATAAACCAACGAAAGACGCCAGATGTTTTGTAAAAGCAGAACGAAAGAACGCCAGATGTTTTTCTTAAAGTGTAGTAGTAGTAGTTGTATGTAGCCACCTCTCCGATCGTCAACGGGCGAGGTGGACCGGCAACGGCGCGAGGACCCTGCCGTACGAGAGTTAAATCACACTAAAAGATATACTTTGCGGGCGATACACTCTAGTGAGCTTTCAACTTTCCGTCTTAATGTACATGATAAAGAAATTATTTCTACGAAAAACGCAAGGCACACCTTGAGCAATATATTTGGTTTTGGGACGCTAAATGGAACCATGAGGCGATGCGAAGCCGGAGCACTTGCACGATCGCGTTCCGTTGGCTTTCGTTGGGCATGCTACCGACCTCGCGTCGTGGAACGCGCGTCCTGTCTTCCCTCTAGCCTTGCCTTTAATTCGCACAGGGCGAGCGGGGAATGCGGTCGCTCTTGGCGCTCTTTGGCTCGGGAGCGGACTTCTTCCTTGCATTTCACCGATCACAAGTGATATGAAGGGACCACGTAAACCAACAGTACAATAAAAGTTTGATGTTTAATATACACGATGTTTCACACTTTATATTATGTACTGGGCGCATTTCACGGAAGAGTTTCACGGTTTACAGATGATTCCCTCCGTAGCTTCGCCCCACTCATCATCATTCACCCCGTGGATATGCTGTGATTTTTTCTTCATCATCTGCTTCGCTCTCAGAACACGTGCGCCGATTTCTCCGGCGTGGCCTGTAATAACACTGATGGGTGAGAGGAAACAACGAATACAGAGAGATAGAAAGAAACAGAGAAAGACTCAGAGACAGAAACAAAGGAAAATATAAAGAACGCAAAATATCTTGAAAAAACTCCCCATGAGGCGGCGGTACTCGAACCCACGTATCCACCATCCGATGGTGAGATGTCTAACGAATCGGCTATCCAGGTACGCTGACAAAAATAGCGTAGTCTTGTATTGTATAGCAAGGGGTAGAAAAGGGAAATGAGGGTGAGAAGGAAAGATTGAGGGTCAGGATGAGAGAAGGAGTGGGAAGAGGGCAAAGTATAGCATATAGAGCTTGAGAAAGATGAGAATAGAGAGAAAGAAATGGAGAATAAGAATAGAGAGAGAGAGAGAGAGCGCAAAAATGGAAGTGAGAAATAGAAAAAGGGAGGAGAAAAAAAGAGAGATAAAGAAATAGAAAAAAAGAGAGACGAGAAAGACATGTAAAAAACAGAGAGATTAGACAAAACAAAGAGAGGAAGAAAGAAAGAAAAATAAAGAGAAACAAAGAAGGCCGCCAAGCTCAGCACTAGGACTTGGCACCCCTATGCGAAGCTGCCATCATTTTTTAAATGAAGGGTCACAAACTATAGTTCTGAATTTACATTTAAGCTTTTACGTTTGCACAGCAAAAAAATCAAACAATCAATTTCCTTTTAAGAAGTTTCATAGCTGCTCCTTAGACATTGCGTAAAAGTGGGTGGTTAGTTCATGAACGAGTGTGACTAGTGCAGAAATACAAGTACGGTTTTCCTCAATTTGTCAAACTGCCGCCGTGGGGGCCTACAAAACTTGCTCCGAAGAGTGGTAGGAACCCTTAAGCTTAATAGGTG
>NW_023615741.1:0-100001 GCF_013339695.2 Rhipicephalus sanguineus
TGACTAACAATGACGTAACATCTTCTAACGTGACTAAATTAACGTAACATCGCACAACACCTTACGTGAGGCGTTCCCGCCAGAGACCACCTGCTCCAATCTGTGGCGCCGTCTACTCTTCGACATCGTCCCCCAGTTCTACTCCATCCACGTCTGTGATTCTCATACACGTCAGATTATTGCTCTCGTAAATAAAAATCAGTTTCGCCGCAAACGCGAAGCAATGAATGCGATAGCAAGAAGTTGGAATGTCACACGAAGAACGCCCCACCACGGTGGTCTAGCGCTTATGGCGCTCGACTGCTGACCCGAAGGTGGCGGGATCGAATCCCGGCCGCGGCGGCTGCATTTTCGATGGAGGCGAAAATGTCTGAGGCCCGTGTACTTAGCTTTAGGTGCACGTTAAAGAACCCCAGGTGGTCGAAATTTCCGGAGCCCTCCATTGTGGCGCCTCTCACAATCATATCTTGATTTTGGGACATTAAACCCCAGATAATATTATTGGACAGATTTAGTTGAGCGTCCGCAGCAACGTGCGGACACAGCCTGCCATAGGAAATGGCTGGCAGGCTGCGTCCGTACGTTGTTGCGGACTCCCAACTAAATCTGTCTATTATCACAGGAAGAACGAGAAGCAGCTCAATACTTGCAGCGCGCCGCTGAAGCACAAAGAAGGACGCCCGAAAAGAACCCACACGTAGGCGCAGGACGAGCGTGAACTAACAACTGCCACAGTTGTTACGTCTTTGTGCTTGAGCAACGCGCTGCAAGTGTCGACAATGAACAATTAGACGCTCTTAGATATTTCTTTTTTTTTAAACTGCGGCGCTTGGAGTGACCCATCTGCCTATCCTACCACACCGGTGTGTCTGACGGAAAGTGTGCCCGGTGCATTTCGTTTTTTTTTTTTTTTTCCTTCCACATCACGAGTGGGTACAGAAAGGGGCCACATTGCCGTGCGCGTGTCAGGTGCAGGTTTCAAATTGGAAGAAAATGTTGAAGCGCGCGAGATAGAAAACACGCTGAAGCTCATCCGAGATTTGTCTACCACCAACGGTAAATTGTGTATAAATAGCTCGCCGCTATTTCGCTGGCGTATGCATGGCGCTTGGCTGAGTTGTCTAACGCAGCGCGCTGGGGAGCAATAGGGCGATGGTTCGAATCCCCGTCGGGTGCTTGGGAATTTTTTTTCTTCTGCTATATTTTATTTGTGCCTCTTTTAAATATATACATACATATAAACATCCGGGACATGACGGTGACGACGAAAATCAGCCGAGAGTGTCCAATAATTGCTATCGCAATAAAAGTCACAGCTTCGGCACACGGGCAAAATATCAGTGAGATATCAAGAAATCGGTATGTTAGATGAAGTACTGTAGAAGTTAACTCTAACATCATATTTGGTGTAACTCACAAAAAAAGACGTGCTCGCAAAGAAACGCGCCCGCTGCATTGAGGGAAGCCACCATCGTGCTATCGCTTCATCGCAAACCGAGAGGTGAAAAGACCACGTACAAATGTATGAGCCGCCTGCTGACCCCTGTCTAGAAACAGCGCTCCTGATCGCGCTCGGCCGAGCAAACTTCAGAGTTTCTGCCGGAACCATGCACCCTCTCGTTCACCGCATTGCTTCACTGGGGGCCGTTTACGCGACGAAAGAGGATCGGCGCGTTTCCTCTCCGCTTGAGCCGCAGTCGCCACCCGCGTACACATGCTTTCACACGCACTAGAACGCACGACGTGCGGGGCAATGCTATCGATTTCGTCTTTGTACGGAACCTCAAAGCGGCAGCGATCTCGACGACCCAATGCACCGGTAATGCCAATTTAATTGCTATCGCAACAAGAGCCTTAATCTGGGATGAATGGTGAAGGGACAGAATTTCTGAGAACACTTAAGGGACGCGTGATGCACACATTACTAACTTGTCGTGTTCCGTGAAAGCGGCAGAAACTTTCCTCTCCACGCCGCTTGTTCCTGGAGAGCCTTGGTCAGAGCTGGATGTTTTTGACATGTTCCCCTCTTGTGTTCTGCCATAGCTGGATGCCTGTTATAAAATAATGCAAGCACCTATCGCAAGTCGCCACAAAGAAGCAATAATGCAAATAAAAGTACTGTCGCAAAACGGCGTTGACAGGTTTTGCATCATTGATTATAAAAATAAAATTAATCACGAGAGCGTAATCTAAATACAGTCGCACGCCCTTTATGAGGTTCTTTAATTATTCACTACAAAAACAATTCACTGAACTTCGGCACGTCATTCGCCTAATGTCTGCAGCGGCAGTCTTGAACTTCCTGTGGCAAATACAATGAACATTAGTCTAGGACAGCCGAAGATAGCTGTTTGTGTGGCATGTAATCCCTTGACAGATAGTGATTTGCCATTTTACTCATACGTATGTCTCATTGCTTATTCACCGTTTTACTCATACGTAGGCCGATAGACCCGTGAGCTGAAAGTGAAACCCGGAACTGCTTCGCCCATTGGTTGTGGCGTAACGATCGCATCAGTAGTAGTCGTAAAGTCGCGGGCCCGTCATCATTTACGCCCCAGATGTTACTTACTTTACGCTAAATACAATTGCGTCTGAACAAGCTCATTCCGTTGCTTGCGTTTATGCTTGCGGTCCTTGCAGACGATCCGTACGTGTAGCGCACGTAGTCTGACCTTGTCTGAAAGGTAACGACGGCTTGTATCGGCGCCGCTTTCCACTTGTAGAAGGCTAACACGCCGCATTTGCAATAGGCTCTAGTTAGGCGCGGCATGCACCGCAGTACACTTCGAACACTTTTTTAACTCGACCCAGTTTTGCCAGCCCATCGTATGCCCGAAGAGCAGACGCGGATCCTCTGTAACGCGGGAACATTTTAGCAACAACTATGCAGCTGCAAGAAACATTAACAGAGCCGTAAGGGTGTCCTGGCAAGAAAACAAAAATTTAGGCACGCATGCCAAGCAAAATTACGGCAGAGCGCCATGTTCACCATACACAACGGTGCGCATTTCACCTTCCCTAATAATCATACAAGATTTATGCTGACATGCAATGGTAAGACCGCATCTCACATGAGCACATTATTGGTATTCAAGCCGCTAAAATAGTGTTTATTCTACTCCCGAGGAAAATGTTCTTTATACGACGTGTAATCATGTTTGTCGATAAACAAAATAATAATTTCTGAGTTATGTACTAAACAGCCGCTTCTATGATACCTTGAACACTAATGAGGTGTTCATCTTAGATGCGGACGGCCCTGTACATTCAAGCATTGAATGCTACCGCTTCGTGCTTTTGGTTCATATTGCTCGGGCTGCACATACGCTATGAAGAATATTCCAAAGAAGGTTATCAAAACGGACATTGTAGCAAATCCCATGGTGAGCGCACGCTAGCATATTACACCCAAGGCAAAGAGGCGAAACTTCTGCGGCGGACTTCATGTTTCTCATACTGCTTTGCGGCCACTCCTCTTCAAGAAGCTGAGAATGATGGGGAGGGAGAGGGTCTGACTGCAAAGCAATAAGACGGAATGGCGGGCTACTTGGTTTGGCTGCACTGCGGAACATTTGTGCACACCTCCGAAAGACACAACAAAAAAAGTTCGCAATGACTGCGCTGGTCCTTGTGAACTTTTTTCGTTGTGTCTTCGTATGGTGTGCACAAATTTCCGCAGTGCTGACTGGAAAACTTGATTCCGGTGTAGGAATGCGGCGTATGCGCCGACGACAGTTTTCTCTTCCTGCATCTTTACGAATCTCTGAATAGCATTCGATAAAAAAAGACTTTGAACGAAAAGAACGGCTGTTTCGAAAACACCATGTATTTGAGTTGCATTGAGTGCAGTGAGAAATATATGACAGCTTCGTGGCAAGGAAGGCCGCAGCGCACTTCACGTTCAACGATCTCTATATTACTTCACTGGGCGGTAGAGAAAAAGATCATACCGGCTCGGCGACACAGTCTTCCACGAGTGCACAGTTGAGTACACTCGAACTGCTGAACTGGCTGATTCCTGCCGCACTTGCCGCGAATGGAGAATGGGATGCGCAGAAATGTGCCTCAGCGTAGCCAGACGCTGCTTCTTTAGCGAGACACGCTCCTCAGCCTGACTGTAAACTTCGATGCGCGGTGTATGGCCCGCTGCGCACATCGTGCTTGAAGATTGGGCCCTCGCCCCTTGCAGCTCGGGCGATACCATTCTGAGAGTGGGGGGGGGGGGGGGGAGAGGGCGGATGCCAGGGATGTCGCCGCACCGGTAGCGATGGTACAGTGCGGCTTCCCACTGCTGGTATGTTTTACGTAAATATGTGGCAGCACAGTGAGCAGGGTTGCCCGCTTTATTCAGCCGTTCCCTTTGCAGTGTAATGCTAGGCTTGCGCACTACTGCAGCGGCTCGATCACTGTTTGAATGGTGGAATGTTGTTTTTTGGGCCAAGGATCGAAATAACGACGCTGCGCCGCTCAACTTAAGGGCAACATGAGAGCGCTGTTTCACTGCTCTTATTACCTACGGTTTACGCACGGGTATTTCGATATTGTACTGCAAAGATCTAAAACCTTTCAACGGCCGTGTTGCTCGGTGCGTTAGATAAACAGTAAAAGCTCGCTATTTTGGATATCGCGGGACCGGGAAAAATTCGTGAATTAACCTAATACCGAATTACCTAAGTTATCAAGAAAACAACAAACAAATGTCTATTACATCAGTGCATTTTCGTTTTCTTGAAGAATACGTAAATCAAGTACTCATTTTGCAGAAGAGCAGTGTAAAGGCTGCAATTGTCGACATTCGCGACATCGTGTACATTGTGACCACGGCTCATGACCCCTGTGTTAAGCCAAAACGTGCTCTGAACCCGTTCCTTATTGCGTACCGCCACAACCAACACCACCACATGCACGTGACAATAACTTTTTTGCAGGAAAAATGGCCGGAAACCCTCGCCCCTTCTTTCATCCCTCATCATCCTTACGTCACTCCTCCTCATCCTCACTAGCCTTTCCTACTCCCCTGCTATACTATCTATACTATACTATACTATTCATGGCAATGCTATGGCAGCAACTGCTGTCAGATAACGACTTTCTGTGGCACATACCCCCGACGTTTGCGCGGACGACTACGGCGCTACTCCAAGCTTAAATGGATCCGCTATTAGAATGGCCTGTGTGTTTCGTTTGCACAGTGGCATATCCCGGAACGGACGTCGGCCTCGGCTAAGGCGGAATCTTGTGGAGCATTTAGTTGGACTTCATAACCTTTTCTTCTACGACCTATTACAAACTGCACCATACTGTTTCGCAATTGCTAGGGTTTTTGAGTCCCAAAACCTCGATATGACTATGAGAGACGCCGTAGTGGAGGGCTCCGGAAATTTCGACCACCTGGGTTTCCTTAACGTGCAACCTAAATTTAAGTACACGGGCCTCAGGCATTTTCGGCCGGAATTCGATCCAGAGACGTTTGGGCCAGCAGTCGAGCACCATAACCACAAAACCACCGTGGCGGGTGCGATATAGGTTGATCATCACATTCCATAAGAAACGGGGCGCCAAAGACATCGGAGTTATTTTATGTT
Organism: Rhipicephalus sanguineus; assembly: GCF_013339695.2. Lineage (NCBI taxonomy): Eukaryota > Metazoa > Arthropoda > Arachnida > Ixodida > Ixodidae > Rhipicephalus > Rhipicephalus sanguineus. Next base: position 5,589 of record NW_023615741.1, read on the forward strand.
AACGAGGATCTTTAAAAGGGTGTAACTTGAGCTTGTTGCCTTGGCTTCATAGCAGGAACAGCGCAGAAACACGAGACTATACTATATCTTCAAATCCCCGTATTCGTGCCGCACATGTGCGTGCCTCCTGTACAGTGATGTCGGTTAGTGTACGGGGTTTAACCTCCCAATATGACCTCAGGCTATGAGAGATGCCATAGTGAAGGGCGCCGGATAATTTCGACCGCTTTACCAGATTGTAGATACATGCATACATGACAAACGTGCGATAATGAACATGATATGATCCTTGATTGTCCTCAGCTCCAAAACAGTGCGGTGTATTGCAGCTCCTCGCAGACTGCATCGCATTCCATGGACGCATGGAATCTGCCGGACTGTTAAAATCTTCAGCTCGAAAACGACATTATTCGAACCCATACGTACCCACTAAGGCTCATATTCGCTCTAACTCACACTCATAAGTACTGATGTTCATACTCTTGTTTACTCACACTCAGGAACATTATTAACCACACCTACTCACAACCCCTACACACTCACTCACTTTCACATTCCCTGTTCATCCATAGGCACTCAAGATCATACTCACATCCACTCACCACTCGAAGCACTCACTCACGTTCACGTACACACTCCCGCCTGCTCACACTCGTCGGAACTCACTCACTTTATTACTCATGCCCACATTCACATTCGTGAGTACTTCACTCAACGTTCATACTCACGCTTACACTTATCGGTACTCACTGAGTCACACTCACGCCAACTCACATTCCTGTGTACTCACTCATGTTACTACTGATCTCTACTAATACTGGATGTGTACTGACTAACGCTGACTAACGCTCACACCTGAGTACTCACGTTCATACTTTCGAGTACACTCACTAGTTCATACTCATGCCTACTCACACTCATGAGTAATCACTCATGTTCATACATATGCTTCAATCATGAGTACTCACTCACGTTCATACTCACGCCTACTTACACTCATGAGTACTCACGCACGTTCATACTCAGACCTACGCACACTCATGAGAACTCGCTCACGTGCATACTCACGCCTACTCACACCACCTCGTACGCATTCATACTGACACTCACGCCGTTCAAGTGAGTGTAGAGTGTACTCATGAGCGGGTATGCCGAGCTATGCCTTTGACCCGACTGCGTTTTTTCGTGGGTGGCAGAAGGGGAAGAGGGCCTTGGGCACGGTTCCCGTTCAGCGAGGCCTGGAGGTCTTGGAGCACTGTCGGCGACGGGATCGTTGTCGTCTATGGACGCGGCGTCCTTGCCGGTGAGGTGAGTGATCTCGAAACCATTTTTTTTTCAGCCCCTGCCATTTCCCTTCGAATAATAACACAATCCCTCGAAGAGGCATCATGAGGCCCGTCACAATTCGAACACTTCAGCATACTGGCCTGTTAGTGGCGTGGGGTCCAGTGCATCGGCCACAAACGGTAGTTGTCTTGCACACACTGCTCACAGTGACCCAACTTCATGCACTTCCAGCACTGAAGCGGTCTCGCTACGAAGGGGACAAACATCGTGCCGAAAGTGGTGCCACCTTCACGTGTGATGGGAGGGATTCACCCTGAATATAATCTTCACCGCAACGTGACGTGCCCAGACGAAAAGTACTTGTGATGATGGTGCCTTCTGTAGCTGGCTTGATCAGACTGGCCAGTCGGCGTTGGCAATGGCCGCATCAACAGCATATATTATTGCGGTGCTCACTTCGTTGCCCAGCGGTATATGAGAGCGGTACTTCTATTCCATTCAGCTCCGTAACCTTGCGACAATGTATTCAGCGCAGCCGCGTGGTTGGCGTCAATAGGTAAAACGTTCAAGCGCGTGTTCACTCTGACGTCTTTGATTTCGTTTGGCAACAGCGCCTCTAGCTGTACATATATGGCTTGCCTGTCCAGGCGTCTCGAGGTGTCCAGTGGCAAGAACTGGTATGTAGAGGACGGTGAATGCCTCGATACTTCCGCGAAGATCTTATGGTGGACGCACTCGAATCGCATGCCGTGCTCGAAACCGTCGCTTATTTGCCTTTCCCTCCTACCCAGCTCGAAGATGTCGTCGCCAGATTCTTCACTGCTAACATAATAGTTCATGCTGTCAGTGTCGCTCTCGGTGCCGTTGCGCTTCTGAGGCAGCTGCTACGAGCTCTGCGGGATCGGGGGCGGTCGCGTGTACGACTCCACATTCCATCGGCAGTGAAAGCGTACTTGACTGGTGAAATCAATGTTATTCACAAAAAAGACGATAATTGGAAGACTCAGTGTTTTGCCAGAGAGGCACTTCGTGTTCCAGAAACAAACAAGCGTTTAATTAGAACATTAGAACAAGGGCAATGGGAAGAGATGCACGGTGAACTAAAGTAAGCATACATTGGCGCGATAATAAAGAACACAAAGCAACCTATGAAATACAAAGACAAATAATGACAATGCGGTATGTTAATAAAATAAGTCAGCAATATAGACCAAAATATAGAAATAAAAACATTAGCAAAATTGTGCTCCCACTTCTTAGCTTCAATGGAACGCAGCGCACACTAGTACAGTGATATGTACTCTGCCATAATTAAAAAATTCAGCAGAGCCCACGCTCCGTGGGACTCGGTTTATGCGAAGCAGCGAGCAAGGAATTGTCTGTACTCTATTTTTTGGCTTCGAGTTAAGCATTACGAGGTGGATCGACGTGTTTTTGTAAGTGTAGTAGTTGTGGGCACGTCGTGGGCTTACCAGGAACGTCAACTACACTGGCGTTTAAAGGGTAACTTATGGTCGGACGTAACAACAGTACTCCCGTTAGAGCACAGACGTCAGTATTATTGAAATAAAGTCCCACTTCACGGTGCGACGGTGAGAATATCATACGTAACTTTCGCTAGCGTATTTCTCCGGGGTCGATCAGCGCTTGAATATGGCTTGCTGAATCATAGGAATACAAATGTAACGTTTATTAGACTGCTATGAAGCGGAGCCCACACTGGAAGCACTGACGTTGACCTGACATCACGCCTATATTGTAGAAGTAATATGTAACATTTATTGTTTGTTATAAAATTAGATAGCCACCACCAGAACCAACGACTGACGTTTGAGCGACATTACGCCTGCATACGGCCTTTTTCCAAAGCAGTTTGAAGACCTGGCGCGGCTCTCTAGTAGAATACCTGACAGCCACGCAGAATGCTTGGGTTCTATTCCTGCTGGATTTTTGTCTTTATTAGTTGCCTTCGTCGGGTCAACGCTGCCGATGTGGGTATTTGTTAACGCTCTCGCATGTAAATTACAAACGTCTGTTCTCGCCGTTCCAGGGTAGATGTAAACTGTCAATCACCTAGTTGTGGCGCATACCTGTACACCGCGGGCCGGTGGTAAACGGGTATGTGTCACAGGTGTCTGGAGGAAAGGGTTGACGACGTAACGCGAAAGTATTTCACGCTATTCATGCCATGACCCCGACAGTCATACTCGGTAAATCATCTTACCCTCCCATGCCAATTTTGGTCTACAACAAGTTAAGGAGGTGACCATAAGAGCACCCAGACGTAGGCGGCTAGATAGATAGATAGATAGATAGATAGATAGATAGATAGATAGATAGATAGATAGATAGATAGATAGATAGATAGATAGATAGATAGATAGATAGATAGATAGATAGATAGATAGATAGATAGATAGACAGACAGACAGACAGACAGACAGACAGACAGACAGACAGACAGACAGACAGACAGACAGACAGACGACAGATAGATAGATAGATAGATAGATAGATAGATAGATAGATAGATAGATAGATAGATAGATAGATAGATAGATAGATAGATAGATAGATAGATAGATAGATAGATAGATAGATAGATAGATAGATAGATAGATAGATAGATAGATAGATAGATAGATAGATAGATAGATAGATAGATAGATAGATAGATAGATAGATAGATAGTAGATAGATAGATAGAAACGCTCAAAAGGCCAAAGGTTCGCTAAGAAATGCTTCCCATTTAAAACTAGCAAAAAAGAAATCACAATATTCTGCCATACGGATCATGCCAGCTCGTAAGGGAGTCGACGTGGTGCCGTCGATGGTCACACCATCTTCGGTAAACGAATGAATGTGCGCGGTGTTGCAGCTGACTAGATTCTTGCGGGTGACACTCAGCGCTCTCCGCCTACGCGACAGCGATGACCGCGCTTTTCTCTGGTCCAACGTCAATAACACGAAAGTAAAACATGTGCCTTACAGAAGTAGTTGAATGTTGCACAAGGTCTATTGGTGTTTGGCAGCTATCGCACCGTTTAACGTGCCTGAACCCACGTTAAAGCTTGGTGGTACATCTTTATCCTGATGACTGGCTTGCATGATCAATGATTAAACAAACTTGTGGCAGCTGTAGTAGTTAACGGTGAGAGCGTAATCAGAAAAGTGGTGGAACCGCCAGAAGAGCGTCGCTGATTGGACGCAGAACTTGGGCTAAAGTCGCCATTCCGCGGGATGTTAAAGGGGCCCTGCGACACAAATAAAGCATGTCGTTTTTCAACGCTTGTTCAGGTACTGTGGAATGCGCCGACATCGTTGCGCAAGTGATAATGCCAAAAACGAAGCGGTTATAGTTTTATTTCACCGGATAAACTACCATGATTTCGGTCAACAGCGGAACACATCGAAATATTTTGTTATGAGTAGTGACGTTTCGTCACGTGGCAGTGACGACAAAAGCCGTGCGTTTTGATTGGCTTGACGCGACAAGTACCATGTAATGTTCCTATAGTGGTAGCTAGGCCATATTACTGAGCCCTAAAAAGAATAATACCCCCTTTTTATGCTTTTTCAGAATCATATAAATTCTGTTTCTAACTGATGTATTTCCACAACGATGGGCACGACGACGCTAGGTGCACTGTGGAACTGGTGGGAATGGTAATAAAAGATACACTTCCGCGTTTTGCTTTTGCGGGTTCGGGCGACATTGGCCACACCGGCATCTGCGAAACACGCAACGCTCAATTCAACACAATGCTGTCAGCGGAAAAAGCGAAAATTCTAAAACCGACGCCTTCCGCGTCATCGGGCGGTAGCGTTTCGTCCGGGGCCCTCAGAGCCATCCTCGCGTTGCACTGGCTCAGCGACGCACTTTCAATTGCAATGGCGTGTCCGGAGACGGCAATACGTGCAGGGCATTGCTACGTCTCAAGAGCACGCGCTCAAGGTTGTTAGGTCATTCAGGCTCATTGTGTACAATGCACGACAAACAATAGTACCGCCTGCTAGGCGACGCACGTGGTTCGCCGTAGTCATGGTTGCGAAGCCGTCAAAAAGAGCGATGTCAAGACACTGTGTGAAGGCCACCATGAGGGAAGACTTCCGGTGTATCTCTATAAGGGGCTCGCGGCGATTGGAAACGGTCTTTGGCGTCGCTGGAGAGTGACACGCGAAAGGGCATGTTTCTTGTCGTCGTCTGCTCTAGTTTGGAACTTCGAAGACTAATAACATGACTTTTCGTGCAACAATTTTCGTAATTCTTTTTGCGTTCGTATCGGCATTCATTAGTACACGCATTTCAGCGCTAAATAAGGCTGTCGCAAAAACGTCGGGGGGACCCTTCAAAGAGTTATTGGGCACCACGGCCGGGCTAGAGGCAAACTTTACGCGCGTCGTGTCTCCCTTGTAGCCCGCCCGCGATTTTTCTCGGGGCGAGTGCCAACGCAGCCGTACTGACTAAACTACATTACATTAAAGTGTAGTTGGGCGAAAATAAATAAATGTAAATTAAAAGAACTATGCCCTGCCTGCACCACCTAAGTATCGCAGGCCAAAATCGATAAATTAGATAAAAGAACAAAATGTACTAAAATTTCGATTAAAAAAGAGAAAATAGAAAATAAAGTAAAAATTTCATCCCACCACCTAGCGAAACCACCTCCAAGGGAAATATTCCCTAGATTACTGACTAAGCTACAATGCACATGCGACCAAATCCCGCGAATGATCTCTAGAATTGCCAATAGGAACGAGGCTTGCAGTAACTCTGCATCCTACGGCTAATACAGGCTTTCGTGATATGTAGGATAACTTACGGTACCCCTTACCTTCACTTGCGGAAATGTCACATACGCAAATCAGATGCCTCATTCGTAACGTCTACAAAACGGCACTAAATTTACCAGAGAAGACATCCAGCTCACGGCTTCTGAAATTAGGCATCCATTCAAACGGACCGAAAAGCTTATTGAGGCTCATCTTTCGAACAAAAATTTTGCGCCTGGCTACTATCAAAACCGGCGAAAGATTCTGGACCACCGCCACATCTCTATTCCCCCTACAGCGTCGGGCAGGCAACACATACCCCGTGAATGGCGGAGCTGTTTCCTGACAAAGACCTTACTCCGCAGCATGTATCCAGACTACCACACCACGGAAGAAGAGCAGCTCGAGCTGAAGCCCTGAATGAGCGTTATTTTAATGCAGAGGCAGCCTACTTCGTTGACGCTCCGGGCGCCGTGGGAGGAATTTCTACAATAGCAGTAATCCCCCAAAGTCAAATAGTTAACGGCCTATCACTAAATGCTCTGATGAATCCATTGTAGAGGAAAGCGAAATCGACCTGTCAGTAACGCACTCCACTGCGGAATATATACTTAGAGACTCTAAGGTAGCCTACACGAACTACATGAAAGGCCATATTTCACCTCCAGCTCACGCCACCCTATGGCAGGCGCGAACACGAGCCATTAGAAAACAGCTCATCTGATGCAGGGTCATCAGGGGCTAGCCTGAAACCAGTGAGCACACAACTCGGTCCGAGCATTCCTTCCCCGGCATTCAGCCACCAACACCGACTAAACATATGATATACTGCAGCTATATCGCCTGCAAAAATGAACTTTCCCTCATCCTGCTAAGGGACTTACCAAACCAAAGGAGACCCGTCTGCGCAGGCTCCAAACCATGTCGTACAGCAGCCTGGCTAGGATGGCCAAAATAGACCCAGAAAAAATTAGCGCAATGTATAAATTCTGTAGCAGCCGCGCTGACCGCTTTTGCATGGTTTGGCACTGCCAGTCTAATAGAAGCATAGCAAAAATTACGCAGATGACGAGGCAGGAGAGGGAGGAGGCTTTGTACAGCCCACCTCTCGAGCATCAGCGGTCTCTTTTTGAGCGGGCGGGGTTACAGCTCACTCCAACAGAGTCCCGGAATAGAGACCCGCCCAATCCGCTCTAGAACTGATTCCAGTATACCATTTTCTGCAATAAATGCTTTATTCACTGATTCATTCTCGGGGCGAGCGTAAGCGGGGAACGCGGTGTTGCAGCCAGGCGAAGCAGGCGCGCGTGGCAGAGCCGTTTTTGGTATGAATGAATGCCATGAGCGGAGGCCGACGCTTGGGCTAAAGTCACCACCTCGCGGTGTGTTAGGGCATTGACAAAACGGCACTTCTCCGATTGGAACCGCACCGAATTGGACGGACGCGTAGCAGCGGAGCTAATCGCGCAGGCCATGGTCATGATGCCTTACTTCACATTACCGCTCTCACAGGGCGACACCACCACGTCGACCAAGAGCACTGTGAGAGGAAAGTGTGAGATAAAATGTTCGTCCTTAAAGCATCCAGAGAGTGTGGCGGTGGCGCAGTAGATAGAGCGCCAGGCATCTGCTGTCGCGGACCGCGAGGTCGTGGGTGCCACTACCGTTGACCGAACTTTTTTCTTACCGTCTGGTCGTTCTCATTTTCTGGACGTCATTGCCGTGACGGAAATACGTCACTGAAGTCTTGGTGGACCCCGGTATAAAACACTTACGTGTTAAAAATACAAAAAAGTAGTTGCAAACAAGAACTTTCTCCTGCAGTTGCCTACGTGCTCTTTCCATTTTACAGTGATGCTACCGAGGACTTCTGATTTGGAGCAATTTTTGGAGCAGCAACCTTCCGTTTTGGAGCACTTTGGAGCAGCAAAAGTTTCATGTGGGAGCACTTTGGAGCAGATAATTTTGCATCTGGGAGCACTTTGGAGCAGCGAATTTTATATCCTGGAGAGAGAGAGATAACCTTTTAATGAAGCTGGAGATGTTTGCCTGGCTGTTCGCCTGACATGCTACTCCAGGTGCTGGGTGACGATTATGATATATACAGTGATAACCACATAACACATACAGTCACACAAGTTTACAAAGTTGGTTCAGGCTCGTGGTACGCAAGAAATTCAACAGCGCTTTCGTGGCACGTAGCGCACAGGTGCTACTTTGCCATGGGCCCAGAACATGTCGCAATTCTAAGCACGATCACCGTTATCCTGGAGTGCAATACAGAAGCATATTGCATTAACATTCAAGAACCTGAGTATTATTATGGGGCTCTTATGAAGGCTAGAAATATTTCGATTCATTGCAAATCTTATGGAAAAAATCATCTCAGGAGCATAGGCGTGCGCACAGGGGGGCAGAGGGGCGCAAAATCTGCCCCGTACGTTGACCCTTGCGGTAGCAATTATACGGACACTCTCGGTGGATTTTTGCCGTCGCCGTTGCCGTAATTTTCCGTATAAGTCCAAAGTAATAACATCACCACGCGCATTCTAGCCGCGGGTAAAAGTTTGCGAGCGCTGGCGACGAACGCGGCTGAAGCGGAGATTAACTAGTCGGCCGTCTGTCTCCGCCGCACGGACAGCGCATGAGATAACATCTTCCTGCGTGCGGGCCTGCCGTCGATTGCTAATCAAACAAGAGGAAACGCCCCCCGTCTTTCGTAAGGAGCATGAAGGGACGCCAGGGGAGCTGAAGGGGGGGGCGCATCTTTCGAAGGGCGCAGTCGCTTGCGCGCGCGCTATCTCGAGGCACTAGGAGACGGCTCGTAAACTTGCTGTGCTCTCAACACTTACTTCGCGTTTAGAAAACTCAGAGCAAGAAAACGCTTCGGTTCCTGGAGGGGCCATATTCCCTTAAACCAGCGTTTTGTTGAGTTACGCGAGATCGAATCCAAAAGAGTTAGCTGCTAGTCTTACTTCGTTTCACAATACAATTTTTTGGTATCGCATTCATTGCTTCGCTCTTAAGCGAAACTTAGTTTTTTTAACCGTTAATTATTGACCCCCGAAAGCGAGGGGCGGACGTGTAACATGGCGTAGCCGCTTCACTGTGGGCCGTCAGCGACGGGCCCGCTACTGACAGCTGTGCATTTGCGGCTGCTCCGACCAGGAGATATGATTTTACTAATGAGATGACATTTAAAAAACAATTAAAAAAAGCCGGTAGATCCCACGCATTGTGGGAATCGATGTAATGCGAAGCAGCCAGCAAAGAGCTGCATACATCGTCTTGTATGTCATTGAGGAAAATGCGTGTCATGGTTTTCATGTTAACTCTTATTATTTATGTTCGTCACACAGTCACATCGCGCAAGACCAATTCCGGGGTAGATCAAGCTAGCGAAACAGCCACCAGCGCGCCATGAGCGTGGCACGTATGTCATGCTGTACATGACATGCGTGTCATGATTTTCATGATAACTTGTGTTATTTATGTTCGTCACACGGTCACGTCGCAAGATACCAATTTTGGTGTATATCAATCTAGCGAAACGGCCGCCAGCGCCCCATGAGCGTGGCACGTAAGTCATGCTGTACATGACATGCGTGTCATGATTTCATGATAACTCGTGTTATTTATGTTCGTCACACGGCCACGTCGTAAGAGACCAATATTGGTGTATATCAAGCTAGCGAAACGGCCGCCAGCGCCCCGTGAGCGTGGCACGTAAGTCATGCTGTACATGACATGCGTGTCATGATTTTCATGATAACTCGTGTTATTTATGTTCGTCACACGGTCACGTCGCAAGATACCAATTTTGGTGTGTATCATTCTAGCGAAACGGCCGCCAGCGCCCCATGAGCGTGGTACGTAAGTCATGCTGTGCATGACATGCGTGTCATGATTTTCATGATAACTCGTGTTATTTATGTTCGTCACACGGTCACGTCGTAAGAGACCAATCTTGGTGTATATCAAGCTAGCGAAACGGCCGCCAGCGCACCATGAGCGTGGCAAGTAAGTCATGCTGTACATGACATGCGTGTCATGATTTTCATGATAACTCGTGTTATTTTGTTCGCTCACGCACAAGTCGACACAGATACCAATTTTGGTGTGTATCAATCTAGCGAAACGGCCGCCAGCCCCCATGAGCGTGGCACGTAAGTATTATGCTGTACATGACATGCGTGTCATGATTTCATGATAAACTCGTGTTATTTATGTTCGTCACACGGTCACGTCGCAAGATACCAATTTGGTGTATATAAAGCTAGCGAAACGGCGCCAGCGCACCATGAGCGTGGCACGTAAGTCATGCTGTACCTGACATGCGTGTCATGATTTTCATGTTAACTCGTGTTATTTTGTTCGTCACACAGTCACGTCACAGATACCAATTTTGGTGTATATCAAGCTAGCGAAACGGCCGCCAGCGCCCATGAGCGTAGCATGTAAATCATGCTGTACATGACATTCGTGTTATGATTTCATGTTATGACTTGTCATTTATGTTCGTCATACAGTGATGTTACGCCATACCATTTTGGTGCACATTCGATTAACCAAGCGACCAGAGAGCACGAAGTCGTAGGCGGCTAGATAGATAGATAGATAGATAGATAGATAGATAGATAGATAGATAGATAGATAGTAGCTAGATAGATAGATAGATAGATAGATAGAATAGATAGATAGATAGATAGAGATACGGTCAAGTCGCAGAAGTTCGCTAAGAAATGCTTCGCATTTTAAAATTCGAATTGGAACCCTAGCACGTGAGCTCGAAAGGGCAGGGCCTTTTATGGGGTATTTACCGCAGAGTGATTACAAACTCGACGTGCTGGCGGAAGGAATTACGAAAAAGCTGTTCTGGATGAAGATCCATGGATAAAGTATATCTGAGGAAAAGTGTCAACGCGTTTCCACCGTTCGCGTGCTCTTCCATAAACGCGAGGCAAGGAAAATTCGATATTGTCCCATATATCTGCTGCGAGCGATCCAGATTTCATTCCGCGATGTCCGACCAGAAGTGACAGACATTTAGCGGCACTCATGGAGTTTGCTTCCTTACGTGCCGTGCGACGCTTGAAACGAGCTATCAGCGCGTTTCTGGACAGACGACGTCCGCCGATGAATCGCCGTCGCACTTTCTCGCTACGATGGCCTAGACGTCACGCGCCTCTGCGGAGCGCGTTTTGCTCGAGCTGTCTTGCAGAACAGAAGCTGCGTCGGCTTGTGCATGGCATCGTGGCTTACTCGGAACGCACGCGGAGCGCTATTTATTCAGCGGAATAATTCTTGGTCCAGATTGCGACTTATTGGCAGCCCCAAATCGAGCTGCACATGTGTCTGACGCGCCGGCGGTGCGATTGCCGGTGATAGACGCCCCAAACCTAGACTTTGGCGCAGTTGGCGCAAATTTCGTCGATATTATCAGGTTGGCGCAGTAAATACAATTTGGCCTCCCCGTGCTGGCGGCTTCATGTTCGTGTGTGCAGCGCAAGCCGTGAAAGCGTCATTCATATACGACCACTGTGGCTAAGTTCGAGTCTCGTAATTAAGGAAAGTGACGCAAAGTAAATAGACGGCACGACTTTTTTCTCGATCAAATGGACTGGTGACGCATTGAAGCGCACGTGTGGTACTGCGTGAACAAGTGAGTTATACATATTTGTCTTACTTGGTAAAAGTGACAAAACTGTTTTTTCATTCTATTTAACGAGGCTGAACTTGGCCATGAGGGCGCTACAACTTCGAAAGGTCCGCTCGGCGCGGAAACAGATAACTAAAACGAAAAAATCGTCTGCCGCTCGCTACGGCTTAGCGGGCCACTCGGGCGGAGCGGACCGTAAAAACGTCAAACTAAAATACTCTAATATTAATAAGCGCTTCTTGAGAAAGCAACGCGCGAACATCTCGTAGCGTGCAAATGCTCACGTTGTGTCTTTGGAGTGTTCACGCCTGAATATGGGATGGTCCTCTCTGCAAATGTTTGACTAATGTGATGGCAAGAGATTCGCGCCATGCGAACCTTTCAGTGAGAATTCTTGGCAGCAGATAGCGCATCCACGGCCGGTAACAAGTGGATATGAACGCCTGCTTTCCTAATGTCTTGGTCTGAGCAACTAGGAGCTAGTGAAAACTTGTGCTTGCGTCCGCTTGAAACAACAGGCTTACGTAGTGGGTCACATCGGTTTGTGATAAAAATTAACGGCCGCACACAGGTCACAAGGCCATTTCTTTCCTGTATAAGTCTACAGGTGATATCGAAGCCTAGATCTGGCGGAACATCCTGCGCATATCATGTCAGACCTGGTCCCCTCTTCTTATCCCAAATTTCTACCACCTTTTTCCAGCGACCGGTTTTAGGCCCTTATACAGCCACGTAACATCCGCCATTACACCTCGTTTTATAATTTCATACGTATTACAGGAAATTCGTTATACAACGACATGGCGCTCTATGCCATAGCTGGCTGTTGCGCCATTAAGCACCACACATCATCATCCTCATCTGTTGGCGCTCAAAATCTGAGTGAGGAACGTGTGACGAAAGAAGTGCAAATTCACAGCGGCAGCATTATGGGAGGAAACGGAAGGCCGACCAAATGGTCCTCGAAAATTAACGTCTTGGCTTCCACAGGGAAACTGATACGTTAATGACAGCGACACTTACCACTGATAACATGTTAGTGTTCGTGATACGATTATTGACATTGTAGATCGGTGTGGCAGGCGCGTGCTTTTCCAACAGTGTTTGGACGTGAGTACCGCCGGAAAAACACTGTATCGCTTCTCAACAGTGCACACGTAATGTGGGAAAAATATTTGAAACAACATATATGCTGGCGCAGAATTGATATTCCATATTACATAGTCAATGCGTGATACGCTTGTGGCGCAAGAGGTTCCCCCTTGCACTGAAGCCCTTCCCGCGTGTGTTGCACCTATGCGGCCGCTCCCAGTGGTGATTTAAAACATGCGCTTTCAGCGTGAACATGCTGCGAATGCAGCAGGACCATAGGTGGGCACATATAGGGCTTCTCGCCTGTATGCGCTGGTGTTCCGTGTAAGATTCGCTTTACGAATAATTTGCGGCTGCAGAACTTCAAACGAACTCTTCTACCCGAGTGCATAAGCTTATGATCGAAAGGCTCCATGTTGCTGTGAAACTCTTCCCACATGTGTCGCATTTATAAGGTCGCTCACCAGCGTGCGTCAGACAGTGAACCTTTAACTGCTTCATGCTCGTGAATGTAGCAGGACACAGGTGGCACACGTAGGGCTTCTCACCAGTGTGCGTACGGATATGGCGCTGGAGGTTATATTTCTGGGAAAACTTTCGGCCGCACACATCGCAGGCAAACTTTTTCTTCCCCGAATGAGTCACGGTGTGACGAACAAGGGCTGATTTCTGGGAAAATCTCTGTCCGCACTCATCGCACACATGCGGCCGTTCGCCAGTGTGGGTCAACATATGTCTCTTTAGAGATCGACTTATCGTGAAGGTGGCAGGGCACGACGAGCATTCGTAAGGCCTTTTGTCTGTGTGCGTACGATTGTGAATCGCGAGGTTACATTTGTACGCATATTTCCTGCCGCACGCATTACAAGCGTAACGTTTTACACCTCCGTCAGTCAGCAAGTGTGCTCGCAGCCCCAGGCCATACTTTGAGGACGTCTTGGCCAAATGTTTGCAGTCTTTTTCTGCAGGGGGCACCTTTACCTTGTCAGGGGTCCTGCAATCGAAAGGAATATACATTAGGCTTTGTAAAAATGTGATGAATGACTGGAGCTTTCTCGCGCATCTATAAAAAATTACACCTCTGCAGAAATAGCTATCTACACTAGAATTAGCTTTACAAATGAAATAAATTATTTAGCTTTACAAATGAAATAAATTATTTCATTTCAGAGTTGGCCAAACTGTTTCCGAAATGTTTTGTGCCGATAAGCTGCTCAACGTGAAAGTTAAGGGATATAATCGTATAGAATACAAGGCTATACGGTAACACGATTGCTAGCTTCATAAGGCGAGCTTCGAGATGTGAATATGTGAATACCATGCCACATCGAAAAGAGCGCGTCATACTCTGAATCTGGCCCGGTTAGTGACCGTTAAATTTGTAGATATCCACTGAATGCACAACCCGTCGTTCATCGCCTCATCCGATAGGATAGACTGCCCATATCCGAAATTCCCAATACGAATTAACATTTCCTATTGGCAGCAAGTTGCATTCTAAAGATGGTGATTCGATGTATCCTATTACTCGGCCGCGGCCGAATATGTGGTTAAAATTGCGAATGCTCGGAGCAATTCGAATAAGTAACGAAATACGAGCGCTACGCATACTTTTTTTACCACGAATTTGTTTTATGCCGGGGTCCACCAAGATTTTGATGATGTATTTCCGTCACGGAAATACGCCACCAAAATGAATGCCATCAAATGGCAAAAGAAAGCTAAGAAAAAGTTCCACTGACAGGAGTCGAACCCATGACCAGTCGGTCCGCGACGATGGCTGGCGGGCGTTTAGCCCACTGAGCTACCGCCAAACACAGAACGGAGGCTCCATGAACGCCCATATTATTTTTCACACTTTCCTCTCACAGTGCCCTTGCATGAATGGATGTTATGATCGTCCCCGTTATAACGGGGTGGTGTCATGTGTGCCACCAGGCTAAAAAAAAACAAAAAACGCGCCGTTGCAGCGGCCGTCCCATTCGGCGCGCTTCCAAAACAAGTGTAATTTCGTTTACCACACCGCGAGGTGGTGGCTTCAGCCCAAGCCTCGCTCATAGCATCCATCCATATCGAAAAATAGCTCTCCGACGCTCGCCTGCCTGTCGCACCGCTTTCCCGCTCGCCCTGTGAGAAGTAACTGCCAGGCTAGAGGGAAGACTGGACGCGCGTATCGTTTCTCTTCGTGCACGACGCTTTGGAGGAGTGCATATCGAGTATCAGTGTTTATTATGTGCTTATTGAAGCCATATTTGCGCGGGATTCACCATATGCGGTGTCCAGTATATGTTAATAACTTCAGCTACCGCAAGGAAGAGGCGTAGCCAAGGGGGGCGGGGTTGGGGGTGTTCAAAGCCCCCGAAAACTTTAAATTTTGCTGAGTATATTACACGCACACATACAAACACACGCACGACATACATGAAGTATGGTTGAACAACCGCCCCCCTCCGAAAAACTTTCTGGCTACGCCCCTGCCGCAAGGGCTAAATCATGATGATGGGCGTTGGGCGTTAGTCGTCGGTACGGAGATGTGCCCCTAGGCGTCAACGTGAGTGCGTCCACATCAGACGGTGCTACACCTGCCAAACAATAGACATAATACAAGCTGATATACCTAAGCACTAAAGCAATCAACTACTTCTGTGACGACACGTTTCACTTTCGTGTTATACCGATCCTATGACAGAGGGATCAACCATCTTTTTACAAACATCGCTAATCCATGCCAGTTTTTAATGATCCATAGTCCAAACGTAATCGCGCCGATTCACCAACAAAGACTGCATACAGCCTGATATTCGCTGCTGTCGTAGTGGATCGTCCTATGTCCAGCGATATACGCGTACCGCGACCACGGTTTATCGCATGAGCGTTAACTGTGCACGTGATATAGCGGTGTGGCCGATGCCACAATAGCTTTCCGTCCTTTCGGAATGCACAGAGATAGGCTTTTCAATAATTCCGTCATGGGCTTAAGTGCCTGCGGCGATGTTGCAGATAAGCCCCGCAAAGCACAGAATGCGTGAGGACTGCCGCTGACGAACCTATCTGCTCGACAGCGGGTGTGGCGCATGGCTGTTCTAAGTGTACTAACGATTATATTAAGCGATAGTTTAAGCGCAACCGCCGCCGTAATCTGCTGCGTTCTTCCTTGTGCGGGACCGGGAAATACGCCTAGGAGACGCGTCGCTCGCAGAATTGAAAGCACCGCGCCTCGCCGTGTTCACCAAAAAAAAAAAAAAAATACTCGCTGCACTTGTGGAACACGATCATGGAGCTGGTACGAAGCCCCCTCCGGCGGAAAGCAAGTGCGCTCTGTTACACAGGAGTGCTCCCGCAGTGACGGTATATGAGCAAGCGACACGATGCACGGAACTAAAGCAACGGCTCCATGCGGTGGTAGATAAAGCGTTTCAATGACTGAATACATTCTAGCGTTGGGCAAGTTGCTGCAGCATAATCAGTGCGCAAGGAACGAGGACGACATTCAGAGACACACGCAGCTCTGAAACATGAGACACACAGCGCTGTGTTCTAACGCGTGTGTGTCTCTCAATGTCGTCCTCGTTCCTCGCGCTGTGACAGACTTCCTGTCTCGTCCTCGTTCGTCTCGTCCTGTATCGTCCTAGTCCCTTGGCGACAGACTCCCTGCCTCGCTGCGCGGATAAACCACACACATACCTTCGGTACATTGATAACATACTTAATATGGGGTCATGGCAGGGACAATCTAACTAAATTTACATCATTCCAAAACTCCTTTCATCCAACAGTAATGTTCACGTCCGAGACCTCAGCTGAGCGCATCAACGTTCTTGAAAACCATATTTTGAGAATGGCATAATAAAGACAACGCTGCATGAAAAACCATTTCACAAGCAACAATACCTAGATTACACAAGCCACCACCCGAAACATTGTAAACAGGCATATTCAAGAGCCAGGCAACAAAGTTACGTCGCATATGCGTAGAAATGAGGATTACGTAAACAGACTTACCATCCTAAAAGGAACACTAGGAAACAGAAGCCATCCCAACGCGTTCTTTCATAAGGCTTACACGGACGCACTAAAACTAGAGCGCACTGAGACACTCAAACCACGCCATAAAACAACAACAACAACGTCTTACTCACTACAAAATTTTGAAACGCACTTCCGAACATAAACACCATCCTCACAACATACTATCCAATTCTAACAACCAACCAGAAACTTAAAAAATATCTTCCCCGAACCGCCTAAGGTCGCCTACAGACGCAACACCAATTTTAAAGATATGTTCATGCAAAACTCACAACAAGACCTACACCAACATCTGGTGCCTGTGGGCGCTCCAGATGCTAAATATGCAAACATATACAGCCAGCCACCAACGTAAAAAGCACAGCATCGGATTACATTCACGGTAACATCGAACATCACGTGTACCTTAAACAACCTGATCTACTGCACTGAATGTACCACCTGTAAAAAACAATACATAGGCGAAACTGGACAACGAATTCATGTAAGACTGAACGGCCACTGCGCAGACACAAAGCACGATTTACCAAAAGCAGTAGCCAGCCACTTCAACCAAAAAGACCACAATTTCAATCAAGCCAAACTTTACATTCTACAAATTTCCGGTCACCACGTAAGAGGAAATACATGGAATCGTATTTGATACACAAATTTCAATCCCTACACCCATCAGGAATAAATCTAGCACGTGGTAATTTGGAATCACTAAAAGCCATAGCATGATCTCTGTAATATTAGGAGACATAAAGCACGCTCAGCCTTCAATAACCTTGATCAATATTCTATTCGCACATAAAATGCCTACTAGCCTCCATAATACACTAACAATGTTCTCTTTTATAAATATTTCAATCTTACATATAAATGTGTATGTATGGGGGTACATGTTATATATACATATATTACTCTTAAGTATCCTTCATTTTCTTGAACGTTCGGACCACGGTTCCCTTTCCCCTTTCCGCGCTTCTACGACCGCTCCTGCCCCGCATTATCACAGTTCTCGCCTTCCCAAGAAGTTCTCCGCGCTTTATTCCGATTGTTCCCTCCAACCCCCCCTCTTTTTTTTCCCCTTCTCATTACTGAACTGCCGCCCAACTTTTGAGGCCATCGATGACACTTGATGCGTATGTCTGCCAATGACTTTACCCATTAAGCACGTGTTTTCAGACACCCCTCGCAATATCACTTAAATTGGACATGTCGACTTTTAAAAGTACGCCGCCCGCTTTCCCCGCCTGTAGTTGCCTTCCCCACCATCTTCTGCAGCCCTTTGTGATGGCTAGACCAAATAGACGCGTCGCCTTCTGGTGACTTTCCAGGTAGCTTTCATATACTCTTTTCTTTGTCGTGCCTTTGACGGCTCTCACTTTGGTAGACCGCCCCCACCCCTTTCTTTTTTTTTCCCCTTTTTTCGCTCCTGTTTCTTTCTTTTTCTTCTTTGCAGTTCCCCTTGCCTCTGAGATGAGAGGCCTGAGCGCCGTTGCAAACTTTCTTGAAATGATGTGGCAAGGGCTACACTCCTCTTTCTTTTTTCTCTTCCAGGCAGCAATTACCAACAGCGACAAGCGCCGCCGCTGGACATGACATCAACACTAACCCTTTAAAACTAACACGCCAAGGAAGACAAGGCGCCTTTGACAAAGATAGGTCCTCCTATCGAAACGTCAGCCTGTCTGAGGCACTTTCTCCTGTTTGAAACCTATCCCACTCCGTATATCCATCTGTCGGCTCCCTTTTTGACCTTTCAAAAGTTTCAGTAAGGTCTGTTACATGTGGATTACTCACCTTTTATCTGCAGTCAATGCGGTGGAACGTCGCTTCCTTTTTGCGCCACTTGTTCTTGGAGAGCCTTTGTGAGGGCTGGATTCTTTTTGAGAGGTCTCTACTTTTGGTTTGGTCGTAGCTGGATGCCTACAATAAAGAAGTAAAGAAGTGCTCTATCAAGGATCGACATTATAAATATAAAACTCAAAGTAAGGAAACCAATTTTGCAACTGTGTGACTAGTGACTGAGGAAAGGTAATATTTGCGGGAGTCTTTTAGAGCGCCGCTCTTAGACGCCCGTTCCTGAGTTGAACAGCGTCGCCATCGGCGTCGGCGAACCGGCAGACTTGAACAAATAAAATAAAAAAGATACCAAGGATCGAATGGGCAGTCGAGCATTCCTCCACGGAACCACGCTGGTGCTTGAAACACATTTGCAAAAAGACCCTATACAGGCGTCAATTCGGGCAAGGAATCGCGTTAACCTATGTAATATAGCACGGCAGAAGAGTAAAATAACAACCAAGCATCACACAATGATAATTGCGCAATGGGTATGTGCTTTAAAGCTTCCTGACCACTGCAAAGTGCTCAGCCAAAATTCTTCATCGTGATCAACCACATACAGCATCAACAGAGTGCACAGACAACCGTACATATGTGTAGCGGGTACCTCGCTTATCCGCAGAAAGACGAATGATAGCGTAGTGGGTACTTCCCTACTTCACAAAAATTTTGATTTATGGCATAGGGGATACTTTGCATGTGTACTTATATTAGTTGCCCCAAGAAAGTTTAGAACGAGCTCTAGAAAGGCCGCTCTTCCAGCTTTCGCCGGGGCTGAGCTGCACGTTCCGCGCAAGCCTGGCGTTTTAGAGTGCAGCTCTTAGGTGCACCCTTTGCTCCGTTGAGCAGCGTCTCCGTTGGCGTCGGCGTAACGGATGTAGCGAATGAGGACAAAAAAGGGCGAACGCGGAGTCTCGATATCACGAGCAACTGGCCTCAACGCTTTCTTCCTCCGTCACGCGCGCTGGCCCCTCGGTCGGAGCTAGTGCGCATGCCGGGCTGACACGAGCACTGCGGCCGCCTTCGCTTGTCGTTACAGGGCTGTCGGCGTTTCGCTTCGTTCGCGACGCATGCAACGCACAGAGTAGTGTGCGTGGCACTCAAGCGCTGGCAGTTTCTGTGGCAATATGTAACGAATGTTCCATTGCTACGAATGCCGAAAGCCACAAGTTCAAACACAGCTGGCGCTGCCCCAACACGAAGCTGTGTTCAGAATTCGCATTAGGCAGTATCGTAATCGTGGGTGAATTTTTTTCAGTTTGCTTGCCAATATATCTGAGTTTCCCTTTGGATTTTGGGAGTAGGTTATCCGGCGCTCAGCATCCACGACAACTACCCAGCAATTTATTTACTATGTTTTAACTTCTAACATTAACTCCTCTTTGAGAGTTTTAGCTTATTACCTACTTGTCAGAGCCTGGCAAGATTGCCTTTTCTGGTCCTTGAAGTATCTTCTCGTTCTTTTAGTCTCTGCTTAGCTCTTCAAAGGTATCGTTTTTAATCTTGCATTTTGTGTTAAAAGTAATATTATATCTGGAGTTTAACGTCCCAAAACCACAATATGATTATGAGAGACACCGTAGTGGAGGGCTCCGGAAATTTCAACCTCCTGGGGTTCTTTACCGTGCACCTGCTTTGTTGTGTTAGTAGAGGCAATTTTGCCAATTCAGGAATGCAGTGCGGCGGTCTCTAGGTTAGAATAAGAAATGTGAATGTTAGATTTACCACGGCAGCCACATGGTCGTTAGCATAAACGTTATTTACTACAATCGATTAAAAATCGGCAAACACACATGGAAAGCGCAGCGCAAGATCCAGACCCCTGACATCTTTTGTGCTCGGAAAGCAGAATGCGGTAGCAGCACTGAACAAAATGCGTGCCTCGTTAGTAAGTGCAAATGTTCGAGCAGTTACCACTCCAGGGGTAAACACTGTGCCTACGAGCGCTCCTCGGTGCAGCAAAAGTGCAGTTGGGAGCACGCTGGGAGGAGCTAAATACTATTTTAGAAGAGGTGGACGGGCATATCAGATTTCCTTGCGTATAGATGGGTGCGTCATATATTTAAACCATTAACCCGAGAACACTGTCATAAAAAAAAAAGCTTGATCACCTCGGACAATTTTATTGCATTAGGAGCGCTGACGCGATAGGCTAAAGAGCGCGGTAACGCTATATTGCATATCACTTACCTCTATATTACGTTGCAAAATAGTTCAGAAAAGAAGTATTCACTCCTCCGTACCACAAAAGCTGAATTATAAGTTGGCGAACATCCCTGCATATCCCTTTCACAATTCCTCAATGCCCACATGATCTTTACAAGTTCACGTACAGCGCCATTTAAAGGGACACTAAAGAGAAACAATGAATTGGTTTAGATTGATAAAGTGTGCTTGGAGAACTCTTGTGTAGTTTATTTCACCACCATAGGTTTAATATTAGAGAGAAAACCAAGTTCAAAGTTTCATTTTTAAATTTGGCGCCGAACTTTGTAATTCGTGACGTAAAACACTTCAAAGAGCATTTAACGTATTTTGGCGCCACTGGCTCGACGAAATTTCCACAAACTCCTTATGTCAAGTCTCTGGCCCCCTCAGAGGACAATGTACTTCGATTTAACCGATTAGGAACTACGTAGGCTCAAGCAGGCGCCGTCAAAAATATGTGACGTCATGGCAAACGGTGCGAAAATTCCAAGGTGGCGTCGCCACCTGTATTTTCTTTTTGCGCGTTTTCTCGCTTATTATGCGTTCGCGCAGAAAGCGTGGTTTTCGGTATCGTGGAAGACAACTTCACTAATGCGAGAAAAATCGTTTTGCTCTTTAGTGTCCCTTTAAAGGGGCCCTGCAACACTTTTCCAAGTAATCGTCTAACGGCTTCATGAAAGAGCTTATTACCTTGCCAATCGAC
Source organism: Rhipicephalus sanguineus (assembly GCF_013339695.2). NCBI lineage: Eukaryota > Metazoa > Arthropoda > Arachnida > Ixodida > Ixodidae > Rhipicephalus > Rhipicephalus sanguineus. The sequence continues at coordinate 27,173 of NW_023615741.1, forward strand.
TGCCGCAAAAAATTGTTACAATCCGTCAAGTACGAGCGGAGTTACAGGGATTTGATGCACGCTTTAACCAGTTTCTCTCTCCTTTCGTACCAGCGAGCACGCTGAAAGCCACGCAGGGAGGGGCATGACCCGGGGCACGGCAATGCGTCCCTTCGTCAGCGCGCGTCATGAACACTTTTTTAACGCGATAGCGTCAAAGAGCTCGTTTCTCAGAAATTCCGGTGTCGGCGTCGGTGTCGTTAGTTGTGACAGAAAGATCATGGTCTTGCCCGTGACCTAAAAATCGAGAAAGATGCAAATAAAATAGATGATAAAAATCCTAGGTTCGAGTGAAAATCAAAGCCAGGCCGTCTGCGTGGCATGCAGGTGTTAAGCCACACAACCAGGCTACTGTTTGAAACTGCTTCCGAAAAAAAACAGTATATGAATGTCACGTAGTGGAACAGACTCCTTAACGCATGTAATATTGTAGGCGTCAAAACATGTGAATTGCGCAACAGGGGGTGTTTTAAAGGCCCACCCATTATAGATTATAAGCATAAAAAGACTCTCCAACCACGTTTAGTTTTTTATTTAAAAAACTAAAAGACCGAACGGTTCTCGAAACGTAGGGTCAGTCTTTTTTAAATTATAAACTACGTTGCAAAACCAACATCACGACAGTGAGAGGAATTAAGTCTTTCCGATATTTAGTTGTGCCTTGTGACCGTGGTTAGATCATAGAATTTTACAAAAGATATGCCAAAGCTCTACAAGGCTGTGCTCAATTACATTAGCCTTTGCACATATGTTCAATGAGCTCCTTCAAATTATTTAGATCTAATGAACAAATTGTAAATGTGACAACCACTTCTTGCAGCACAGCTACACCGAGCACGTTTACGTTGTCGCGATGAGTGATATTGTGTTCAATGAATATGGTAGCGTTTTCTTTTCATATAGCAGAGAAACGTCCCAAATTAGTTTGAGCACACCTACTTCTGCTGTTTGATTCAAGTAACATGTCACAGTTATAGCAACTGCCACTATGACGTGAAAGTCTGTGAATTACTCTCACGAAAGAAACATAGCAAATCGAAGAGGTAATTTCAAACATACATGAACTTGGCTTATCCACAGCCACACTACAAGATTTTACGTATTTCAAGCCAGAGCTTCTAAAAGTAGCAGGGAGAATACATACTTGAGCTTCCAAGCAGGAATATATTGAAAAAGTAAATACCACAATAACAAGTATGCAATATATATATGACCTTTATTATCCAGCACTGGCACAGGTTCATATCATGACCTATCAGTTGATTTCGTTAGTGTTGGCTTGCAATAAAGTGCTAAAGTTCGATCGATACAGATTGTGCTTACGGCTGAGCAGTTGTTTAGTGTTCTGTGCGAACACCAACAAAGATGTACAATGGACGCTCAAAGCTTATTTTCTTAGAATTGTGCTTCTGGAATCTGTAAGCACTCACCTTGTATCTCTGTTTCTTTAGCATTCATCTTCACTGCACACTCAGCAGTCCGATTACTACTAGCGCCAAGAAATTCTAGCTCTAGAAACTGTGTAACTGAACTATAACGAGGAACAAAACGAGCCTCAATTTTTTTCTTCCACCTATTACCTGCATACATAATACCTATGGCTTCACGGCCGAGAATTTCGCCGAGAAATTCGTGCCTACCCTGTAGACAGAACGCGATATTGCTCATTTGTAACGCATTCAAGGTGATATCGCAGAGCGAGAACGATGCAGAACAGGACGCATGCGCGATTGTTTACGTAACAAATTTATCAAAATTACATAGCTCTCACTGCGCTAGCTATCTCTCGGCGTAGCGCATGTTTCGTTTCAGACTCCATCACAATGCACTCACTTAAAGATCAACAAACCTGGCAAGCGCCTCATAACTAACGGCAGGATAAGACCCTTGTCCTAAAGCTATGCTGTTAAACTCGGACGCCGCAGCACAATGAGAGCAACGTTATTTCAGCGATCTCGGTGTTCAGTATATTCATATATTTGTCAGCTTGAGACTCATTACACACATACGGTTGAAAGCTTTCGATGTGTATGAGTGACTTGTTTTGCTTGGACCTGACTGTATGCATTGCATGTACGAGCTTGGGCACATTAATAAACGACCCAAACCTTATTTGATTGACGTTGTTTTTGCCAGTCGAGGCCAGTTTGGTCACCTGGCGATAGCTACTACACAAGCGAGCCGCGATTTAGCAACGACAAAAAACAAAATACCACAGTGAGCAAGAAGCGCAGCAGCGGGACCAGGGCGAACCAGCCGCAAAAACGCGTTTGCCTAATGATGATGATAGTACTTGCAGCGCCATGCAGTTCAGTACGCCGCCGCTACCCTTACTTCTGTACTACAGCCAAAGCTACAGTTTCCGTTCTCTAAATCGGTATCCGCGATGCGCAGCGCCTATAGGGCGCCACTGAAAGCTGCGTAGCGGCGCCCGTTGGAACCGCATGCGGGTCGCGTAGCGGACGCCTCCTTTCACTGCAAGCATGACGGAAGTGCGCGCGTGCGATTTGCCGCTTGTGCGCGTCCCTGATAATTACTTTTGCGGCGATAGTGTGCGCAAAGGAGCCGCGCTTTTAATAGTGGACAGTGTCCGATGTAACAGCTAGCTTGTCATAATAGCTTGGCTACGTATTTGCTGGGTGTCTTCAGAGAAGAACGTCGGTGCATGTCCGTCGACCCTTGTAATTTCGCTGAAAAAAAAATAATTTTCTTGTCTTCACGAATACGTTTAGCTCTTCGACAGCAATTTGTTCGGGAACAAAATTTTCGTCAGAATGATGAGCATCCAGAGACTCTACGGCGATCTGTTTGAAGCGGTTGAAACAGTTCTGACACAAAATGTCGGTTTCTCTGATGGATGAGGCTTCTTCTGGCGTGCGCCTTCAGGAGGAGTGGCGTCTTAGCCGCGCCAGACAGACTGGCGCCGGCGCGCGCGCAGACTCCGCCACTGTCGCGCGCGGCTCGCCGCTGCTGGTCTGCACGTTCGGGAGGAGTGGCGTCGGGCCTCGCCAGACACTGGCGCCGGCGCGCGCGCAGCTCTTCGCCTTCTCACACTGCGCCTGTCACTTTCGCCGTTGATAAGATGCTGACTGCAGATCCTGGAGTTCTTTGTGGGTTCCCAGGGGCTCCCATCCTCTCTGAAATGTTCATAAGGTTACAGAAAAGTGGAAGAAGCAAGGAATTAATTAAAAGTATACATATTTGCAATATTCACAGTTTGAAAGCAAATGCTAAAAGTGGTCATATATATTGCTTGAAAACCAAGTGCTTACTGAAGTCCATGCAATTTTACACACACACACACACACACACACAAAGCAACCAGTAGCTAGCACCACTAGCAAGAATAAAAAAAACACACACACGAAACTTTGAGGATCGACCCCACGCATTGGGCATGCAAAATTTTTTCAGGTGTGATATAACTACAATTAAGCAGCACCAACATATACTCACCAATTACATGCTAAAGAAAACAGCAACCAGTAAAAATGAAAGAAAACACGTAAGTTCCATAATCGGCTCCACTCAGGCGTGCGCAGGGTTCCCCATCAAAGGGGGGGGGGGGGCAAAGGATAATCTCAGCGCCCCCAGGCCCCACTAAGTTAATGCAAGGGGCGATTTTGCGCCCCCCCCCCCCCCCCTCTTAGGCAAATAGGAAAGCCCCCACGCCCCGTGAGCACGCCTATGGCTCCACTCATAACACAGCGTGTAAAGCGAATGAGTATTAGTGGGATACATCAAGGGTGTTTTTATTAGCATGAAGTCATGTTACGAGGCATTCAAAGGGAGGTTGGATCGGTTGAATGTCCTGTCAAAAGCCTTCAGTGCGAACAGGTGCCATATGTTTTACAGCCAATATGCATACAGTTGAGGCGAGCGCACAGCGAACATTCCGCACCGGTGATCGCATTCCAGTGCCATCATTAGGTAGAATGCAGCCCATTTCGTGCAGCACACGTGTGGTTCCACGGCGCTTTTGTAAAGGAGCCGCCACCTGCCCCACATTCTCTGGCATAGCGCTTCGCGCCATTCGTTTTTCAAGAGAGCCTAGGCAGCGTCTTATCAGTGATAACAACCTCATGTGCATTGTAGCATATAGAATGCAGGCGAGGCGACCAAATGTAAACGTAGTAGCGTTAGCTGAAGACGTAGCGACATAAATGGAGAATAAAAACACGGTAATCGTTCTAACACTGCCTAAACAAAGCGCGATTGCTTACCTTTTGCGTCGGACAGCCGCAATCCACCGTCGCCGTCGCTCTCGCTCATGAAATAGCACCGGAAACTTGTAAAAGTGCGTTCCTGGCGAGTTTTTGTATGTGTTTGAGCAGCCGACAACGCAGAAGTTATATTTCGACATCGCTGAAGCCCGAGAGAGTCGTTAAATCACGTTGAAAAACACATCCATCCGTGCACTCGCGTAGACGCTGAAACACTGTTCGCCGGGCCCCGCAAGCGCTTCCGAGCCATGGCAGCAGATGGCGTGGTCGGCGCTTTGCGCATCGCCTATAGGGAACCCAATACCCAAGCTCAAGTTTGCGGCGCGACGACAGCGCCGCGCCAGCCGCGCTGCGGCTCTGTCGGAAAACTCTGAACCTTCGCGCGGCCGGCTCAGCCCCTTTCACGGTAGCGGTAGCGCACGTGCGCTCGCGTTCTTCTCTCGGTGCGGGTAATTGTGGGGCCGTCAGCTGGGTACGTTGAATTGAGAGGCTTGCTGTGCGAAGCTGCGCATTTCCGCGATGGCAGAAGCCACCCCGCGGAAGCGCAAGCGTGGTCCGAAGTATTGCGGTTTAGCGGCCAGCCACAACAGTGCAGACAACACCAAGGCACGCGATTTACGTGTGAAACTGTATTGTTTCGTGTCGCACGAGAAATACAGGCGGCAAGCGTGGATAGCTGACAGCGCTGTCTCGCCTTCTATTTTGGTTGTCTGAGTTCATCGCTTTCGTTCGTTTCGACTACCTGAATCGGTAAGTAACGCGGCGCATGCACGCAGCGACTACAGTAATGATTACACGCTGTCTTCTCGCATTGTGAAAGTCCAGTTACGGTTGTAGGTGAAACAACTTTGTGTTTTGATTCACCGTGTTCGTGAGACCTACCCGTCGTTGTTGAACGTTCACACTCGCGTTATACCGTTAGCGTTGCGCGGTTGGTTGAATTCAACTGAACTCGGCACATTGTCAGAAGTTCGGCGCCTACAATTCACGCGTCGGGAAGGCTGCTTTATCACGCCGGAACGGACGTCTGTGCATTTTCAGCAAGCTTTGACATCGTTCTGCAGGTTCGCTTTGTTTTTGTCACTTTATTAGTGTGATATATATTTAAGCCGCTAAATAACTGGCACTTAATAAACATGCTTTGCAATTGCAACCTTGAAGTAACCACCTTCTGATTTTGTGCGATTTTCTAGCCGCGTTAACGCAACAGGTTTTATACGCCTGTCAAGTCGATATCATAAAAAGAGACTGCAAGCATGACACGAGAGCCGAAAAAACGAGGCGAGCAGTTCATCTTGCTTCACAGTGGTTAAAGCTCAGCTAGCTGCCTCGCGTCTTAATCGGCGGGTGATTCTCCAGCGGCACGGAGGATTTGACTCTAACCTTCTCAGGAAACAGGGCCATGGCCGTGTAATTTCTTTTTTTCGCACGCCGCAAACGTTTCTTCACGAAAGTACACGGCTGCTACTGTAAAGCATGCCATATCAAAACAACAATCATATGATTCGTAGTTCACACCGCAGAACATCGATAGCGTGTACGGCTTCATTTCGGGGTGCATGTGAACCATTATTCATCTTTAACATGACAGAATGAGACTTACCTCGAGGTATAAGTCCTACACGGTGTAATCGCGACTTGGGAAATGCATTTCGCTTTGAGTCAGGCGTCGTTGTCGTCGATCGTGCTCTTCACCGTTAAGGTTATTGACGAGCCTTTCTCCTTTTATCAAGTTCGCTTTTCGGAAGTGCCAGTCAAGCTTGAAGATCCTTTTGAAGCCGCACTGCACGCGGTACATTGTGAGACGCCGCAAGTGCACCGCGAGAGCTCTGCACGTGCACGGAAGCGAGCGGCAACGCGGTGGAGAGAAGGGAAAACGCTCGCTACTGACACCCCAGTTTCTCTTTTCTGCCAGAGATGGCGCTGCCTGTCAAGAGCAGCAGCGCCGCTAAGCGTTGCTTGGGAAGCCTATAGATGTTCTCTGACGTGGTCGCTAGTGCACGCGCGCTTTTCTCGTGATGGCGGTGATTTGTACGTCTTGTGCTCTCACCGCAAGTTTGCGTTGATAGCACGAAGGTCACTTCGCTCACTGCAGCGGCCGCTTAGCGAAAGGAGCGCGCTGCGCACACATAAATAAGTTACAAGTGTGACACTTAGTTCGAGCTCATCCTGTGTATGTTCGTTCCGTGCGTCCTTTCTGCTTGAGCAGTACGTTGCAAGTTTCGAGCTGCTTGCCGTTATGCGCGTGACATTACAATTTGTTGCTATAGCATTCATTCCTTCGCCCGAAAGAATGCACAACAGACGCTGAAATACGTCTGTGAAGACACTTTTCACTTTCGTGTTATACCGATTCCTGTGACAGAGAGATCGGTCATGATTTTTTTTTAAATGCAGGTTATGAATGGAGTATGCTTTTAAAGAACTTTTAACATTAATAAAATTCGTTATTGTGTTCACTGCGGCTGGTGTGTGTTGCAGCTTTTCCAGTACGTACAGGTTACTGGGGACGAGAGTGCTCCATTCTGCTGCTATTGGAGATTGCCGAACTCCCTTTAAGCGCTCCGTTTAACTTCAGAGCAGTGTCTTGTTGGGCGAGTTGGCACGATGACATGATTAAACGCAGCCTTTAACCTCCATGGCGTAAGGGAGATCGTGTAATACGGACCGCATCTTCCTTGACGTAGAAGCGAGGGAATAAAACAGAGTTCGCAGGAGCCCATGTGACAGGGCTTCGCCTTTAAGAGTAGAACGCGATTGCGTAATCGGACCCCGTGCGCATCGCCTTCTCAACTGCTAGCCTGCTTCGGTTCTCGGTACATGCCTCAACCGCGCAGCAAGGAAACGAACATATGTGCGCGTAACATTCGCCGTTACAAACTATCCTAGAATGCTTACTGCAAGTACAGTTGCGCCGTGCCCACTACACCATAATTCCTCCTTTTGCGAAAATCAGCGAACGGCCTACTGCGTGTCCGTAAGGCAACTCGCAAAGATACGCAGCTGATTACTGTGTTGATGCTTTTGCTGCTGATGATGATTAAATATGTTTGAGCGCTTTGTAATGGGTGGGCCTTTAAAACACAATCGTTGCGAAATTCACATGTTTGGACGCCTGACACGATTCTACGCTTCTCCCACGCAATATAACATATGTTAGCGAGACTCCTCCTACTACAAGACATTCATATAGTGTTTTTTTTTTTCGAAGCTGTGTCAAGAAATGGCGTGGCTCTGTGTTCGCTGCAGAACATCCCAAAATAAGACTGCATCACAACAAACAATAAAACAATGATCAATAGTCTCCGGCTTTTTGCACAATCTGCAATTTACATCCCAGGGAACACAAAGTCCTTTAGTGCTTTGCCAAGTCTTCACAGGAAGAGTAGCTGCGTGCATTTTAAAAAAGAAAGTCTTTGTTCCCGGAAACACGCACATTTTGTTAACTCAAAACTTTTAAATCAACCCTGTAAACATTAGGCACCTTGATGTGACATAGGTCAGGATAATACCCTATGACCTAATCTTTCTCACTGGTCTGCATAGTCTCTGGAGAGCAAGACTGATTGACAGAAATGCCGAGCCTGCGCGATCAACAAAAACATATTCCAGGAACAAGTGATTAAAATACGCGGGATATATGGACGTTCTAGTGACGCTCTAGACTCGTTTTCTGTGTTTGATTTGTGTTTACATATGCCTGATTACTATTCGTTTAATATCACTCTAAGTGCAACGGTTTCCTTTCCTGTAATAAAAGAAATGAGCTCGCTCTGTGGTAGAACGTTACTTTAAGAGAGTTGACTGTTGGGCTAGTTGGTGTTCAGACATGGGAACCATCGTTAAAGGCGCAACACCACACAACACAAGAGAAGACCAGACGAGCACAGGCGCAAACTAACAACTGATTTATTGAAGGCAGATCTCCAGGCATATATACCAACAGGCTGCGCAGGCGCAACGTCACAACAATCCTCGGAAAACATCAAAAATATCGCGAAAGAAAATCAATTTCAGCTTTGTAAAGCGCAATGGAAGTGTCGCTGACACACGCCTCACCTGCTTTCCTGATTAGAAACGCTTCTAACGTTTCACGAGCCGTTTTTTGTCTGCTTCTACCTACAATTTTTGCGCATCGGAAACGTGGTTCACAATTCGGGCATGTCATGCAATGGTCGACAAGATGGGAACACGCAAGAAATCTAATTAACAAAGAGCGAAGCCATCTTGTCGACCATTGCATGACATGCCCGAATTGTGAACCACGTTTCCGATGCGCAAAAATTGTAGGTAGAAGCAGACAAAAAACGGCTCGTGAAACGTTAGAAGCGTTTCTAATCAGGAAAGCAGGTGAGGCGTGTGTCAGCGACACTTCCATTGCGCTTTACAAAGCTGAAATTGATTTTCTTTCGCGATATTTTTGATGTTTTCCGAGGATTGTTGTGACGTTGCGCTGCGCAGCTGTTGGTATATATGCCTGGAGATCTGCCTTCAATAAATCAGTTGTTAGTTTGCGCCTGTGCTCGTCTGGTCTTCTCGTTTGTTGTGTGGTGTTGCGCCTTTAACGATGGTTCCCAGGTAGAACGCCTGTTTGGCACGCAGAAGGCCTGGGTTCGATTCTTAGTTGAACCGAAAATTTCTATTTTATTTGCCTTTATATTTTATTTGCACAACCAACAACGCCGACACCGATGCCGACACCGGAATTTCTGCGAAACGAGCTCCTTAACACAATCGCTTTAAAATGTGCTGTAGTGTTATAGTTACAGGGAGCCGTGCTACAGTTAAATTGTTCGTATTACTAATTTAAATTTGAAAAGATACGAATTATTGCTCCCCGTAGAATATGTCACGCTCATCTTACGATTTTCCTAGCAGTAGCACCTACATCACATAAATGGCAAACTTTGAACTTCTATATTATGCAGAGCTCCTTGAACAAATGTTTGAGCAGCGAAAAACAAGTGCAATGACCGATTTCGCACGTGCAATCGCGTAAGAGTAGATATCTGTATAGCTTCGAACATAAAACTGCCGTGCATCCTCATTCTCATATACAACGCCGCTCGTGCGCCGTCTTGATCTGTTATTGGGTGTCGCGAACAAAAAATCGCTAATTCCGTTATCCTTATTGGTTCAGTCATCTCCTCACATTAAGTTTTCTGTACTGAACCAGCGCCCATTAATATTGTTTTCGGTTGATGTTCGGTTGAGTTTAAACACGTTTCCCCAATGCTGGCTCAGGTTCAGTTGCGGCGGAAACTATGGTACGGGCACGCGTTCCGGTCTGCACCCAGTACGCAATCCTACACGGTGCACAGCCGGCAGCTTCTGCAGAGCTCAGCTTAATACTGTCTCAAATAAAACAAGAAATGCCTGCGGAATATTTTACAATGTTCTGCATTCAGTATTATGTAACGGTATGAAATTACTAAATTGCAATGTTTACTTTTTGTCAGTATGCAACAAAAAATGATTCTGGGTCGAATGGCATGCAATGTGGGAAGTTTCCTACGCCAGTGAAAAAGTGTTAGATCCAGACAGAATACTAACTTTTTGTGTGCAGTGGAAGCGGCAGAACGTTGTTTTCTTTTCACGCCGCTTTTACTTGGAGAGCGGTGGACAGGGCTGGATTCTTTCTGACAGGTCCGCCTTTTGTCTTTCGTCATAGTTGGATGCCTGAAATAAGTTAGAACAGAAATGAACTATTGTAGCTAAAAATTAGCAAGCTAAGACACGATACAGAAAAAAAATTGCAAAAGTATGCCGCCGCACCTTCTGCATCGTGACTGTGCTCAATAAAAATTAAATACGTCAGCAATATTAAAGCATAGTCAACGTTGATTAGGCGCTTGAACAATTCGCCGCAGAAGCGAAAGTAATTGCAGTGCGGTATGCAATTCACCACAGGTATGCTGCTCCAGCCTTCATCATTATACCGCGACTACCACATAACATGAATACGACAGACGTGGGAAATTTTTAAAGTAGGGAAAACCTCGACTGATAACGACAGCCGCTTTTACTAATACTTTCGATGTTGTGGCTCGTGCAGTGAAAATAATATACATAATAACTGACACTGTCTAATAATTATCAAGAGGAACGAAGAACCGTCGGATTTTAACACGGTGTTTTATGTCGGGGTCCACCAAAGATTTGTGTGACGTATTTCCGTCACGGAAATGACTTCTAAAAATGCACACGATCACATAGCAAAGAAAAAATTGAAAAAGTTTCGTCAAGGGGAATCGAGCCCACGACCCACGACAACAGATGCCGGGCACGCAATCCACTGCGCCACCGTGACATAGCGTGGAGGTTTTACAAACGCGCCTTTTATACATCAAACTTTCCTCTCACAGTGCTCTTGGTTGGGGGAGTAATGCATCAGGACCGTGGTCACAGTGATTAGCTCCTGCAACACGTCATTCCCACGCGTCCGTCCCATTCGGCGCGTTTCTGATCATATAAGTGCCATTTTGTCAACGCCCTAACACGATGCGAGGTGGCGACCTTAGCCCAAGCCTCGGGCTCACTCATAGCATCCATCTAATTTCCTAGTGACGCGTTCTGAGAAGGAGCGCGCGTGCCCGTTTTGTGTAGACGCCCCAGGCGCCGCCACTTCGCCTTTTTTCTAGTAGATCCATTTTTTTTCTTCCTCCATGAGTAGACCGGTCGCTCTCTCCCCCGCTGCGTCTAACGCTCTTCTTTCTCCGCGCTTGTAGGCGTTCCTTAAGCACCGGACCTCTTTGATTGCTGCGCAAAAAGACTGCATTTACTATAGTATAGTGTACAGAAATTTTGTGAAAACCACAGCAACATACTAGTATCGACAACGTCGTCTGCTAGCCTAAATGCCCCAGACCGGCGGATTCATTGCAGTTCGGGACATCGCCTGCCGCAGTATCTGTTCGCATTTTTTTATCATCCATTTGCACAAACCCATCATACGGTAACTCTGCATGTTTTGCTTCTATTGTGCAATATCTAGCACAACATTTAAATCGCATGCTCATCGCAAACTACACCAAAGTGCTCAGCAAACGTCTACGCTGCGTTGCTATGCCAGAAGGCGTACGATGAAATAACGGCCTCGAAGGACGCATATTGATGGGTAAAACTTTTCGTGATTTATTCTCGGTTACAGAAACGCAGCTAAACAAGATTATTCCGGCGTTTCCTTACCTCATTTTACGGCGTGCAGTGAGACGTACTACATGGAAGCATCCCACATGTAAGCGTCCGGAAGAAAAAAAAAAGTCATCCACCATTTTTTTTTTCACAAGAACTACGACGTTGAACGTAGCGTCGCAGGGGACGCGCACGAGGCAAGCAGCTGCAAAGCTCGTCTGAACCGGCCAAAACCGGCGCGAACTGGCTCCGCGACTAGAAAAAAGCGCAGCACGCCAACCAGTGGCGTCTACTGGCGTTTGCTTCAACCGGCCTATAGTGTACTAGTACACTATAACCGGCCTATTGTCCCTGCCATAGAGTTTCCTATAATACTTACTAGAGGGAACTCTGGCGCTAGTGTCTATGGGAGCTGCAATGCATCGCGCTTCAGCCAGCATGGGAATCATGGGTAGTACACGGATTTGTCTAAACTTCGTTCTTTCGGCCTCCGTTTGGCTGCCGCGTCGCCTGCATCCGCTTGTCGCAAAACGAAGTTCAGCAAAAATCAGCAGTTTCACTTCACCACTTTAACTTCTTTAGGCTCACCGATTCAAATCTGGTCACGAAGTTCACAACGATCCATTCTTTTATCTGAAAGAAAACCAAACATAGCAATAAACAAAGCCACAAGTGCGTTCGAAGCCCACAAGCATGAAGACTAGGCAAATCCGTGTACTACCCATCATTCCCATGGTGGCTGAACGATCGCAGCGCCAGAGTTCCCTCTAGGTCATTTTAGGAAACTCTATGGTCCCTGCCTCCTGGACGCGTCACTAGGAAATTATTATAGTACACTATACATCCATCCATATTAAAAATCGCTCTGCGGCGCACGCCTGCGTCCCCTGGCCGTAACACCGCGTTCCCCGAAAATCGCGGCTGGGCTGCAGGGGAGACACGACGCGCGTTGCGTTTCCCGCTACACCAGCCGTGGTGTTCTGTTTACTTCTTAACAGGCCGCGGGACGGCGACCTCAGCCCAAGTTGTGCGTCTAATCAGCGACGCCCTGTGGCTGTCTCACCGCTTTCTCTGATTACGATCTCACCGTCAACCATTACAGTTACCACAAAGTTTGTTAATCATTGATCATGGACGTTAGTCTCGACGGGATGGAGATGTGCCACCAAGCGTCAAGGGGGGTGCTTCCACGTTAAGCGGTGCTATACTACCAAGCATCAATAGACATTGTGCAAGCTCTCTTATCAATACAGCAAAAATTCACTGCTTCTAAACGGACACACTTTACTTTCGTGTTACACCGATTCCCGACCAGGTTTTTTTTTTCTTTTGACGAGGCACGAAAGTGTTCATGTAGATGGCCTCAAAGGGTCGCAGCAGAGTCGCAATTACCTGATTACTGTAAATGCATATAGATCCAGGGAAATAAGGCACATGTGCTTAGATTTATGTCCATGTTAAAGAACACAACATGGTGAAAATTTGCGGAGCCAGCCACTCCGGCGCCGCTTATAATGATATCGTGGTTTTGGGACGTAAAACTCCAACAATTATTATACTGCAGCGAAATCGAAGTAAAGAGCGCGTTTGTCAGCCCTTCCCCGATTTATAAACAGTGCTATAGACCTTATGCAAAATCTGCTGCCATCTAGCGGCCGCCGTGCGCTTCCGCCATGTTGAAGGCTAAGTGCGTTCCGCCTGTGCACACAGGGAGCGTACGTATCGGCGTGTGGCTGCTGATAGGAACGGTGTCAGTGTCGGAGCACTGCCGTGTGTCAGTGTCGGAGCACCGCCGCTCCGTGTGTGTACCTCCTTTCGTTTTTTGTGCCCTGCGTGGGGCAGTGTTTGTTTCCTGTGCGACGCGCCACCGAAACTTGAGACGTTCGAACTCACGGCTTTTTACGAGCGTATTCCGCGAATTCTGTGTACGCGCTGGCTGCAGGGGTGTGGTCCCCGTGGTGACCAAAGGCTCATCTCGACGGAGGAGCCAGGCCGGAGCCTCCTGGCAAGGCAGTGAGCTTCGAGGCACGAACTGGGACGGACCGCGGGGGCAGCCAGAAGAGAACGACATGTAACCTTTGTTTTAATACAGTTTGCTTTTAAAATCTTAAATTTGTATTCTTTCCTTCCATTATTTCCCTGACAACGGCAATGCCGACATATTTTCGCGCGCTGAGTTGCTCAGATTTAGGACATTAGGGAGCTGAAAAAAGGTCCACAGTAGTGATGCAGAACTATCGATGGTGCTATCGATACTATCGATAGCTGAGTCACTATCGAACTATCCATGGTAAACAATACTACCGATAGCGCTATCGATAGTAAACTTGATGGTATACTATCGATAGTATAAAATCAACAGCGCGAACTCATTGCAGCATAAAGTTGGTTCCGCGCGCGCTGTGGTACACAGTAAAGCCGGAGGAGCAGGCTGAAGGTCAAGAAAATTGACATGCTTTTGTCCATACCAGCCTCGCTGACACATGATTCATAAAGTCAAATGCTCAGCTGTAGCGGAAAGGAAGCCGTTGCATGTGGTGGACCTGTGCGGCTTCAAGCGTAAATTGCATTTATGATTTCAAAATAATAAAAATATTAGGAACTAAGTTTTTAATTATAAGGTGTATCTGGTTGCTTTGAATATGAATTGATTGATGACACCTTCCGCCATTTTTTACTGCTGAAAAAAATTATTTCTCTCGCCGAAAATTGCTCATTAATTAACCGAAGCTGATAGTAGGCTATTAGGCCATCGCAAAAATTTTGGCAATATCGCGGTCCAGCAACATCATTATTATTCACAGCACTATCGATAGTATTGTCACGTGGTTGTGACAGTGAAGAATGCTGTAGCAAGACTGGGAAATACGATGTGGGCAACTTGTGCCCAGAAAATTAAAACTAAAAATGCAAGCGATACACGCTGCGCACTGATAGCGGCGAGAACAGTCTTCCGCCGTCGATTAACCTGATCATCGGTGGAACGCGTCGTCTTTTATACATCATCATCGAACTTTCTAGCGTTATCGCTGGTGCTCGCGTAAGCTCTGGAATAAATTTGACTATTCGCGTGCGGCGCGTACTGCTAACAGTATGATCTCAAACAATCGTGAAGCTTCATTTCGGCGCGGTCTGCGTCAAACGCTGCTAACAGTCTTTGTGGGTGAAACACCAATAAATCAAAACAAAGCAATAACACGCCTGGCAGTAATATCACTAGCAATATAATCTATGCTTCTACCAGTTGCACTATCCATAGTTTGTCGATAGTAGTACTATCGATAGTCTGTTTACCCTATCGATAGTTTCAAAAAAAAAACTAGCGAGGCTATCGATAGTCAATTTACCGATAGTTCTGCATCACTAGTTTACAGGCAACTAACCTCCACATTACATTTCCTCGCGACCGACGAGAAGCGGCAGATCGTTCCGCTGCTCCGGCTACTGCTTACGACTAACGCCGTGTTTACGTTTGCCGTTCTTAATGGATGCGATATGTGACAGCATCGGTACCCATCAGAGAACACTCTTTAGTGTCATGCAGGAACCAGACAGTTTTCTCACCGTGTGCTTGCAGGCACACAAAAACCGGCTTCGCACACGAGCTTCAAAGCTGCATCGCGGCTACTCGCGCATGCCTGCGCTGCTGTTGGCACCATTTTTAGATGCGAAGCAGCTTTTGCGCTGGCTTTGTCCGTAGTTCCATTGGCGTCCGTCCGCTTTCTAAAACCTACCATAGCCATCTGTAACATATTGAGCGCGCGCTCGCGCCAAGAAGAAGTCTTCTTCGTTTGTTCTTCGACCGCCTGATGATGATACGTGCAGAGCGCGCGCTCGCGCCAAGAAGTCTTCTTCGTCTTGTTCTTCGACCGCCTTGGACGAGATACGTGCCGAGCACTTTAGGGGCCCGGGCTGCCGTATGTTGTCCTAGCTTGGCGTAACGCAGGCAAAACCACGTCTGCTGGCACGCGCTAGCGTGTGTAAGGGGCTGGGTGAGACCCTGTGGCCGCGAAAAATTAACGCAGCCGTAAGGGCGCCTGACATGAAAACAAATAAAAAATAAAGCACGCGTGTAATTCAAAATGACTGTTGACACGCACGTTAATGACTGTCACCATCGACAGAAGTGCGCATTTCATATTTTTTTGGGTAATAGTATAAGTCTTATGCTGGCATGCGCATTTGAGAACTCAATACCATCACTTTCTGGTTGTGATTAATATTCCTCAGGGTACATATATGCTGTGAAGAAAGTTCCGAAAAGGGTTATCAGAGCTCCCAATCTAGCAGCAATTCGCTTGTGTGAACGCACGATAGCATATTGCAGCCAAAGCGAACGGACGAGAACTCCGGTGCCACGAGGCTCATTTATTCCATACTGCCTTTGAGGAGCGGGGGGGGGGGGGGGGGAGAGTTGGTATATAGAAAGGTTGAATCTAGTGGTCGAATTCGATGCATGCAGCCTCAGCAACGTTTTCAGTTGCTACGTCTCTGAACAGAATTCGAAAAAAGACACCTTTAACGGAAGGAACGGGTGCTTCAAAAAGGACAATGTATTTGAGTGGCATTGACAGCAGTAAGAAACATTGAACCAGCTGCGGTAACAAAAAAAAAAGAAAAGAAAAGATATACGACAGCTTCATGGCAAGGAAAGCCGCAGCGCACTTCGTTTTCAGCAGCTTCTAAATACTTAGCTGGGCTACCGCGACTGATTGCGAAATAAAAATCGATGTCATACCGGCTTGGTGAAAAAGGCTCGCACGAGTGCCCCGTTGAGTGTAGTTCAACTGCTGAACTGGCTGATTGCTGCCGCACTTGCTGCGAGAGGAGAATGGGACGCGCGGGAAAGTGCCTCAGCGAAGCCCAGACCATGGCCTCCGAGATGGCGGACGCGCGGCGCCCGTTATCTCGGAGGCCATGCCCAGACACTGCTCTTCGGCGAGAAGCGCGCTCAGGCGCGCTCCAGAATGGCTTGTATTCGATGCCCGATGCGCTCGTCTGACTTGGAGCTGGGGGCCCCGTGCCCCTTGCGGCTCGGGCGATACCATTCTGAGATGGGGGGTAGTACAACACACTACCGCACCGATAGCGCTGGTCTGTGAGGTGCCCCGCCGCCAGCATCTTTAACGTAGTGTCTGTGGCGCAAGAAGTGAAGACAGCCATGCGCTTTATCCCCCCTACACTGGACCGTGCATGCTTAGGGTATGAATTACTCGAGCGACACAATAATTATTGAAATGGCTGGATGTTTTTCCCGCCAAGGATCGAAAAACACACTGTGCGCCGCAAAAGTTAAACATGAGAGAGCTATGGGACTGCTCTTATTAGCAACGGTTTACGCTTGGATATTTCGGTGTCGTACTATGCGCGCGGACAACTTTCTTGGCAATGAAGCGAAGCCTACAGAGGCACAGTGCACGTATCCTACCGCTAATGAATGTAGTCTCACAATTGCGTACGTATTTTGTGCGTGAGATATATAAGATACTCCTTCCTTTTCTACATGTAGCTTTTTGAGACGGAACGCAGCGCACACAAGCGAGATATTTGTCGTTCTTTTCATAGGCGGAGAGCACGGGGGGGCTGGGGGGCTTGCCCCCCCCCCCCCCCGGACTGCCTCATGGGGGGCCTGAGCCCCCCCTGGCGCCCGCCCAGGGTATTTTTTAAGAGCTTGGCTTAGGTCCCCGGGTCGTCCTGTCTGGCAGCTATTTCACAGGAGGCTGTTTATGCCCGCTTCTTTTTCATTTCAGCCATTTAAAGTTCGGCACATGGGCCAGTGACAAGTCAAACATTCAGTGGAAAAATGCCCCTCAAACGGATTTTTACGTGCAGAATATGTTGTGCTAATGAACAACTGAAGCGACGATTTAACCTACGACAAATTAAAAAATTCGCCGGCGATTACGTTAGTGCTTAATTCGCTGAGCGCAGCCTCGTGTTCGGGCAACACCAGATTTGTTTGAAGTTTTGACTATCCGCAGTTCGTTACAACATTCGTTACATATTGCCACAGAAACTGCCAGCGCTCGAGTGCTATGCACACTATATACTCTATGCATTGCAGCTGTCGCGAAACAAGTGAAACGCCCACAACCCCGTTACGACAGGCGAAGCCAGCCGCAGTGCACGTGCCAGCCCTGCATGCGCACGAGCTCCGACCGAGGGGCCAGCGCGCGCGACAGAGGAAGAAAGCAAGGACAGAGGCCAGTATCCCGTGATATCGACAAACTCCGCGTTCGCTCTCTTTCGTCGTCGTTCGCGCTATCGGTTACGCCGCCGACGCCAACGGCGATGACGCTCAACGCAGGAACGGACGCCTAAGAGCTGCGCTCTAATTGTCTTGAACCTCGTAGTGAATGGTTCTGAGAACACAAAAATGATACTGAGAATACAAAGCAATCACGACACAGCCAGTCAGTGAACGCTTTGGCACAAGCTTACTCGCCAATAAAAAAAAAAAAAAACGGGTAATTTCTTGGTTGCCTACATATTGGTACCCTTCGACATGCCTGCTTATAAAAGTGCCGAGAAAAGATTGTACGCACTTTTGATTTAACAGTGAAGGGTTTTACTAAATGTTCGGCCACCAATGAGCAACTCCATTACTCGTCCAGATTCATAACCGCAGCTTCGCACAAGGCGTAGTGGTAGCAAATGGTATTTGCTACCATCTCAGAATTACTTTCCGCCATCTTGAATTGAACTCACTGGCATATAATTAAAGCTTCCCGTGATAGCGTTAGCCTACTGTCTCCTGTGCGGCGCATGTTTTAACAAAGTAAAGCCTAACCCCACGCATTGCGTGAATCGATTTTACGCGACGCAGTCAACGAAGGCGACCTTTTTCGCTTCGAGCCAAGAGTTACGAGGTGGATCGATGTCTTTGTGTAAATTGAAAAATAAATCTAGGGTCTTCCACTTACAGATCTTCATTATGATATCGCGGGCACCTAAGAGAGTAAAGTTACATTAAATTCTTTAGTTTGGAAGTTGGACTCCTCTCTCACTCTCTCTCTCTCTCTCTCTCTATATATATATATATATATATATATATATGTATATATATATATATATATATATATATATATATATATATATATATATATATATATATATATATAGGGAGAGTGAGAGAGAAATGTGGAAGAGCAAGTCGGGCCCCGCCCCCTCCGGTAAAATGAAAACTCTCCGCCTATGGTTCTTTTACTTTATACGTTGTCACTTTGCGTTTTTGCGTGCGTGAAAAAGTCGCGCCTTTTACCCGTACCTTAGACGCTAGGCAGCGTTTGTGTCGAAATGCAACGCTAGCCATCACTTTCCACGGCGTTACGAGACGCGCGCCAAACCGGACTATTTCGCGTAGCAGTACATGTGCAGACGCTCCACCCCCGTAGCTTTCCCGTCATTGCCAAGAAAAGTTGCCCGTGAGTATAACTCACTGCGAAGACCTAAAACGTTTGAATGCCCGTGTCGCTGGATGCATTGGGGAACGTGATAACAATAATATATGGGGTTAAACGTCACAAATCCACGAGATGATTATGAGAGTCGCCGTAGTGGAGGGCTCCGGAAATTTCGACCACCTGGGGTTTTTTAACGTGCACCTAAATCTAACTACACGGGCCTCAAACATTTTCGCCTCTATCGAAAATGCAGCCGCCGCGGCCGGGATTCGATCCCGCGACCTGCGGGTCAGCAGTCGAGCGCCATGACCACTAGACCACCGTGGCGGGGCAACGTGATAAGAATTATCGAAGGTAACATACCCTTAGCAGAATTACCATGGTTCCTGCTAATTGCGCACTTTTCGATTGACAGTTTATGCTTTCGCGTATATATTGGCCTATACGAGATCTGCATAACAGTGCATGATGCAGTACAGCTATTTCATGGGTGTTCCTGTTGAAGAATTAAACGAAACACTTATAGAATAGGCAGGCATTATCACATTTGCATAGAATCACTGACGATAATTTCAATGGCGTGATTGCGAGCGAGTGACAAACGACTTCAGTAGAAGTTAGTACAAAGGAAAGTAAATACTTGTGAGTGTGGAGAAGTCGCATTATCATGAGTAAGTATCAGAATATGAAAATGAGCTCCTATATGTGTGGGAGGCGGCTGTACAAACACGATTGCGCAATGTTGCCTGTCAAAGTTTTGACGATTGTGTACAAATGCATTGATCTGGCGAATCAAGTCGTAAGCATTATTTGCGGACCTATTTTAGCTGTCTTCGTGAAATGCGCAATTTATTGGAAGACTTCAAATTCGTCAATCGCTACAGATCGCAGCGGCGAAGCCGAACGAGTTTGAAACTTCCCCCTTCCATTCTGAGTAGCATTGTTCCATCCTCCGTAGCACCGGCGACGGATCTGGGGTGCTATGAAGGATGGCCCGATCTTCTCGGGCTCACGAGTTTGCTCCGAGCTCGTATTACGGCGGTCATGACAGAAAGACAGTGCGAAGCACGCGATAGCAGCGTTGATAAAAACGGCTACAAGAACGAGAATGGCGTCACAAACGCATGTGCGGCATTTGCGTTTGCGGCTTAACTGAGAGAAGTCATTGACTTATTTTTCAGATATGTGCAATAATGATGCAATTTAACGTTAAAATGCGGCCACGGCGGCCACATTTCAATGGGGCCGAAAGGCAAGGAACACCCATGTGCTTATGTTCAGGTGCACGTTAAATAACCCCAGTTCATCGAAATTAATCAGTCCCACACTACGGCGTGCCTGATAATCATATGGTGGGTTCGAGACGTAAAACTCCAGCAATAGATAAGATTTCGTTTCGTATTTCTTTTTTTTTCGCTGTTGTGAGCCTTTGCAGTCAATTGTTAGTCGGCGTCTGTGGTGTCTTGACTTCTTCCTTATGGCCGTGTTTGCACGCCCTGTCTTTTAGAATGAATTCGGTGTTCCAGCTCATATTTAATACATCTTGATGATATCAACACGCGATAGTACGCATGCTGCTTAACTGGTACATCCCATGCATATCCGCTCGGTAATACCGACACTGCACTGTGTTAATCCTTTCGCATTTCATGCGTAGAGATACATGCACATGCGTCCGGATGTGTGCAGTATTTATGGCGTAAGAATAGTCAAGAAGCGGCGACGGGTTCTTTTCGTTTCCTAGTCCCACCGATATCACGGCGCCAACGAGTAGCAGGCGAGCGAACAGCCGGCTCGCTCGGCGTACACACTTTTCCCATAGTGCTCCGCGTGCCCGCGGGGCGCTCTGGGATTGCTTGAAAAAGGTTGATGGGGCATCAGCAAAACAAGAAAGAAAGAAAGAAGAAAGAAAGAGAGAGAGAGAAGAAAGAAAGAAAGATAGAAAGAAAGAAGGAAAGAAAGAAAGAAGTGTCATCGTGCTGCTGGATGCACAGGGTCGTCTGCACAACTATTATGCACATAACGAAAGAAGAAATAACGCACAATGTATACACTTTTTCTCGTGCATAATAGTTGTGCAGACGACCCTGTAGCACAATGCGCCAACGATACCGTAATCTGCTGTCCGGTGTACAGTATACTTCCTATTGGGCCCGCCAAGCGAACTAACAATGTAAAGCGAATTCATTACTCGTAGCCTTGACATCAAGGCGACAAGATTTTTGGGCGCTCACGAGCCGCTGGCACACATCTCGCAACTTGACACCTCCTGTGACGAGTGTCAGGTGCAAGGGCGATCCCGTGCATTGCGGTGAAGTGGCAACAGAAAGAAATGCAGGGTGCGTTCAGAAGGTCAAATTCAAAAATTATTTTCTTCCTTAAAACAAAAAAGATTTGATTAGACCTTATTCATTAATTAGCAATGAAGTCTTCTATCAAGCGCCGTATCCTGAGGATTTTTACTTGGACCGCATCAATACAAAAATACGGTCAAATGTGCAATAAATCGTACATTTTCTCTGATTTCACATTTTTTAGGGGCGAAGCTCCTTAAGGCGGCACCCGTTCGTCCTCGTCGTAGTGCGTAACCAGTCGTAACGCTAGTACCAGATCTTGACCTCCAAGGTGGTGCCGGTGGGAGATTTTTCCTGTGCGTTGTTGAACAATAAAAAATTTGCAGCGTGCGCGTTAACTAAAAGCCGAATTCTTCTGTCTCTCATTCCCCATTAGCAGCGATTGGCATGTTCCAGTAGGAAACGTTAGTAGAAGTAGAAGTGTAAGTGTTAGCTAAAAGCCGACTTCTTCTGTCTCTCATTCCCATTAGCAGTCATTGTTTACCTCCAAGGTAGTGCCTGGTGAGATTTCTCCTGTGCGTGATTAAACAATAAAAATTTTGTTCAAAACGCCGTTTATTGATGAAATAAACCAACGAAAGACACCAGATGTTTTCTAAAAGCAAAACGAAAGAACGCCAGATGTTTCTAAAGCAAAACGAAAAGACGCCAGATGTTCTCTAAAGCAATTTGGTTTTCTAAACAATGAAAATTTACAGCGTACATGTAAAATTAAAGTGAGCTGCAAGTCGTCATAACTCATCGAACCTTTAGTATAACCCTTTCGGCCCTGGCGTCGTCAATTGACGACACCGCACAAAAGTTCCCCTAGCACCTCGGAAATGAAACCAAAACTGCTTATTCTTGGGGAAATACTTCTTCAATGATCCTCACTGTGATTAACACCAAAGTTGCGGCATTAGCGCGGAGCTGGGAGCCACAAAGAACAAAAAGCTTGACCGAAGTCATGGGTGACGCCGAGGCGGGTCAGGTGAGGCGGCTAAGCGCTCTTTTGGTGACGTCATAGAGAAGCTGTTTCAAGGAGTATCACACTGAAAAATCAGAGGTGGTTCACATTTTCTGTACTCTAGCGAGTAGCAGAAATAAAGAAGCCATTTTCCTAATTTCACAACCACTGAACCCTGATGACCTAATTTGATTCCATGCTAATTAATCCATAAATACTTGCACCACTGGCTCAATTTTTCGTTTTTGGTCTTCTGAGGTCCTAACTATTAGGAAAACACGCACAAAAAATGTATCCGGCCAAAATGAAAAATCCAGGGCTGAAAGGGATAAACGCGCACGATCTCACGTCGGTGATGATGTACTGGGCAGAATTCACGGAAGATTCACGGTTTACCGATGAACCTCCGCAGCTTCGCCCACTCATCATAATTCATCCGTGGATATGCTGTGATTTTTTTTTCCGAAGATTTGAAGTCTATTTCACCGCTAAACTTTTTTGTACGAAAACAAACTTTCCTGCAAACCGCACCAATATTAAGATTGCTTCGGGAGAGAGTTTGAGTCAGCTTAAGAAAAACTCGCGGACTTTGAAGCTTGTCATTGTTTTTGAGGACACGTAGCTGGCCGGTAAACACAAAAATTTCGGAATTGTTAATAGCACAGCTAAACAGAACATCTGTAGTAGCGAAAGCGCTGCTTCGAAGTTGAACGCACAAAAATAGATTTTATATACATTTTTTTATTACGCACAGTAACAAAAGCAAGCGAACTTTGAGGGGGCGCTACGGTCTTGAAAATCTTTTTCCCTCGTGTTTTGCCACAATACTCCATTGGGTATAGGAAAAAGGTATAAATTTTATGAGCAAAATTTGGGATGTGAGAGCGCCACGTTTGGGACAATTGGCATGGAATTACCCACATATATATATATATATATATATATATATATATATATATATATATATATATATATATATATATATATATATATATATATATATATATATATATATATATATATATATATATAGGTCGCTGCCCTATGAGGGCTCCCCCTTCGATGAAGAGAGACTTTAAGCCCTGGCTTCTTCACTAGCAAGGGGGGGAGGACGTAGCGCAGAGGGAACGTAGTCAAAGTTCAACTTCTACGTTGACGCAGTGAAGTGTTTCCTGTGCGGGCGCCGAACGCGGCCGATGAACCCGAGCTACAGCCGGCGCATCTCTGACCTTGCCGGATCGTCTCTGTTTACGCGCCATGCACGTGCGTCCCAGCAGCCGTGCCCGAGTTTCGTCAGTCGCCTCGTCGCTGCTTCGTCGTTCGCTTCGCAACGATTTTTGTTTAAAATATGCCAGTTCGTATTGTAGACGTGTCTTCATTGTATGTACTTGTGAAGACGCAAATTATCTCGCAAACGATGCCCGCTACGTCTACAGATCCCATTGCAAAATGTTAACAGCGCATAGAACGTTTGGAATGGGACGGGACAAAGAGAGACAAAGAGCGCTGGCTTACAACTAGTTTTATCTCCATAAAAAAAGTGCATATATACACGGCGATGGAGAGGGCACGAGACAAGAAAAGGAAACAAAACGTGCTCACATCATTGCCACATCACCTGACATGTTTCGTGCGTACAACCACTTAGGCCCTAAAGCCCAGCTAGGTGATTGAATTCTCGGTTTGTAAGCGCAATAGAGGGTGCGCTAACACACTTTTCACCCAGATTATTTGTCAACTTCAAAACCTTCGCGAGTTTTCTGTACCCTATGCCTCGCCAAAACCTGTATATAGGGGTTGGTTATGTTCCGCGCATTTCTCTATCACCTAACTGATAGTTTGAATATGGTCTATTGTCGAGTAGCCTGTACGGAAATCCTGCTTTGGGTCGATTGAATTCTAAGGTAGTGTTAATTCTATTAGCTTTATAAACAGTCTGGACAAGGATGAGGCCAAGAACGGCTAGGAAACAAGCTGTCTCTCTGCAAATAGCAAGCTACTCGATCATGCAGCAAAAAAGTAAGCGCCGACACTGGTCATATTTCATTCTTTTATTTATTTACATATATTGCATGTCATCTCGGTTCTTAAAATGCCGTGATCTGACTCACTCGTGGAGCACCAAAATCTTTCTATTTAGAAAGGAAGTAGAGAAAACGGAGGTGGATAATGGTTCCGTGTGCTTTGAATGACGCTTCTACAGCTGATAGTCCAGTCAGTGACCACACGAAGGCACTTCTTTACCGCCCGTACGTAGGCGTTTGTCTTTTTATTTATTTATTTATTTATTTATTACTTATTTATTTATTTATTTATTTATTTATTTATTTATTTATTATTTATTTATTTATTTATTTATTTATTAACAGGTTCTGCAGGCCTATACTTAGGCCCAAGCAGGAGGGGCAACAAAAAATAAGAAGTTGTACAATGTCACAGCACTTAATCAGACAACTTATAGAGCACTTGAACAACAGTGTTACGACACATAAACAGTGAACAGAACACTCATGCGCAGCAGAAGTCAACTAACTACATTACTCAGGCACTGCGAATACACTTCTTTTTTTTTTTAGCCTTCCGCGGAGAGTGCACGTCTAGGAACGCAGCGTTCTGCACTCTACGCTGTTGAACGGAACTGGCGGCCTCGCATCGTTACGCAACTTCTCAAATAATAATACGAGTCAGTTCTGGCACATAATTCGGCTGAAAAGTAAACGGGGCATCGGAAAAAAATTGATTCCTGCTAAAATATATCTTCCTATAAGTCTTCCAAAGCTAATTCAAACAGACGCTATCAAAAACCTTATTTACACTTTCGCTTGCTGTTTACGAGTTCTTGGCAGTGTCCTTGCTGCGCGAGTACGTTTAGTGGCGTTCCTGGTTTTCCAAGTAAAGGAGATGCTACAGGCGCCGTCACGGCGAATGTTGAGCACTGTTGTCGTTTGTACTAGTAAGGGGACACCCCTCCACCCACCCCCTCCAAAACAAAACAAAAAATCTTGGATACGTGCATGGCAGCGCGTGTTTTTCGCAATGTGTGTTTTGTCATTAAGCATGGGGGGTGGTCAGGACACCTTGGAAAGGACTGCTGCTTGATGATGTCCATGCATTTGAGCTACATCGAGACGAGTGAGCAACACGATACCTGTTAGCCTAGGGACCTCGAAGGTAAAAAAAAAGAAAGAAAACGTACACGGTTTTATTTCAACTCTGAATTAGGGATGCGTCAACTCTGATTAGGGATGGTAAAATCGATGAACGATTTATCAATTAATCGACTAAGGTCCACAATTAATCGATTAATCGTCATCTACTTTCGGCTTTCGATTATATCGATTAATCGATTAAAACTATCCGATTTATCGATTACGGCTCCCCCCACTCCCGCTACCAACCTCGCCCTTGGCCTGAGCGCATGACTGCGAGCCGCGTTATCCTGGGGCGCAGATGCCGTGTACATCGCCTTTCTTTGACTGCTTCACTACAGCGCATATTTCTGCGCTAGCAGAACGAGCCCGGATCTGGCGGCGGCCATACCCCATAGAGAAAGATATGAACTCGCCCTATCTCCGTCGCGTACGGCGTCCAACTCCAAGCACTCCCCAATGCTTCAAGCCCGGGCAGGAGGCGGCTCCACCCCATCGAGGCAGAAATGAACTTGCCCACTTCTTTCCGTCTCACAGTCTACTGCTGCTACTGCCTGAGACGTGCCAGCGCATCGTCTTGTTGCTTATTTTGTTCGTGTTCGTGTTTTTCCGCGCTGTTTCATCGTGTTGCCGCATAAACGCTCTCTCCTTACATTTGATAAACAGTAGTTTTCGTCGCCTGTAGTGTCAATCGCAACTTTCTTTGTATTTTATTCAACCCTCAGATTTTACTCGTTTCTTCTGTAAGTGCGGCATTGTAATATGCGCTGCTTATTTCCTGACTGGCTCTTAGTGTCGTTCCGTTTTACTCTTTAGCAAATAAAATAGCCTTTACCAATGAAAGAGAGAGAGAAAATATTATAAGGCAGAGAGGGTGATCTGAGCTAGCACGCCCCCGCCTGCTGCTCTGCACCGGGTTAAACGCAACGGGGGAAAAAGAGTGATGAAGCACGATGATGGGGAGAATTAGGTAATCCGTATATACATATTAAGACATGTTTGCTAGCGTAAAAACAAGGACGCTAGCAACCATCTTTTATTGCTGTATACCAACTAGCCCAACTGTCCGTCTTATTGGGTATATACCATTTTCATAATTGTTCACCTAGCTTTCCTGAGATGCAGTTAGCCCAATTAATGACAGCTAGTCACTTCTTCAAACAGAGTGTTCAAGCGCGGTTTGCTTGCGCTGGGGCGCGGAAAATATAGACTCGGTTCTCTTGACACGAACACGTATAACAGACAGCACGTGCAACTACGACCTCGTCTCCACTTGAAGCACGAAATTTGCTGCCATTAGTTGAGAGAAAATGTAGCGCAGGAATGCGCACTCGCGAATGTGAAAAGGGCCTTATAGACCCTTTGTGTAATCCGCATGAGGAAAAAATGTAATGACGCAAAGAAGACGGGGAAACGAAGACACGAACAGACATACACGGGCACCAGCCCGTGTATGTCTCAGAAACAGCTCAGAAACAAGCGCTGCTGTAATCCGCAATTTAACGCGTCGGCTTACCGAACGTCTAGCATCGAGTGCATTACTGTGGAAGAAGTGACCTTGCAGCATTTAGTATTACTGTATGGTCGCATATTTAGGGAAAATACAGCTCTCAGCTAGAGGCCCCCTCTCTGCAGCGACAAGAAAGAAGGCAGTCGCGAAATTTATGTTGTAATGTCTGATCACTAGATAGCGCTCACAGTTCAGGCTGTACGCACCAGTGAAAAGGTGCGAGTGGGGCCGTGTTAAGGCAACGATCAGATGAAACCTGCGGAGTATACTGGCGCTGCTGCTATTTATTCTAGCCGGAGGCAGAAACTCATGTCACTCTATTTCCCGCAGTTGCCTGTATCGATGGTCTGTTTGAGGCCAGTATGTTTCTGTCTAATCTCTGCACGGGTGACCTCAAAGAAAAGATCGCGTCAGTCCGCAATTATAGTATTATGTAGGGCTTCCACAATATCTAACCGACAAATCGAGAAAAGATGCCGTGCTTACGAGATCGAGCGTCTTATTTAATTCCTCCTCGTCTCTCTGTTATCTTTCTCGGGATTCCTCACCTCCGCCACACTGCATGTTTCAGCTGCAGTGTGGCTGTTTCAGGGGGGTACCGCGGCAGGTTCTTCTGGCGAAAGCGTATCGCCGGAGTCTGGCTCTCCCCGCTTTGGCTCGAAACCGGATATGACGTGCACTTAGGGGGTACTCCCTGCCCTAGACAGGTACATACTACGCCGGCGGAGGTGAAGATGACACTAGGGAGGAACTCCATCAAGCACGTGACATTCTAGGCACTCCGTGGCGACACGGGAAAAGTCAAAACTAACTTAGGGGAAAAAGTCTTCAAGTGACGTCACACGTGAGTGACGTAGCAGTGACGTCATCTATTTTCGCGAGAGAGCCGAGACTCCGTCGAAACGCATGTCTCCTGGCTCCTCAAGGCCACAAAGTATTTAGGACCGTCGTCATTTGTCGTTATTTGTTATTTGTGGCTGTTTATAGGAATATTTATGGCCACGCCCGTACAATCGGGAGGACTGGTCAGAATCGGGAGACTCCCGGGCAATTCGGGAGGTATGCAACACTCACGCACCAAAGGAATGTAGAACAGATTTGTGGCAACAGAAGTAGCAGTGTCCCCGGCCATCCAACGGCGTATCTAATATTACTGCGAACATGCATATACCTAGACGAAATATCCGTCCGTACGCGGCAAACTCCTAGCCCAGGCATGTGTCATAGAAATTGAACAAGCCCCAGTACCCAGCACTTGTCCACTAAGAATAAAGAAGTCGACTGCGCGCAAAACGTGTGCCACTGAAATTGCGCAAACCCCACTAGTCACCGTTGGCCCCCTTAATTGTCGCGAAACGGGGACACAAAGAAGCATGCTGCCCAAATGGCTCCTCAAGCTCCTGCAGGAAACGCCAAGCAGACGCGGTAAGCCAATACGACGCATGTCGCAAAAGAGCAAACGCAAGGTTTGAAATGGACTCTCTTGTGCTGCACCTTTCGTCAAAATTCCGTGTCACCTCTGTCCCCCTGTGGTACACAGCTTCCTGGTCCCCCACATTCACAGCGTGGCATGGCTCACTAATTTTTTTTTTTTTAACTGGGCCCATGCCGCACACAGATATAGGAAATAAAGATATTATCATAGCAGATTTGCGGAAGGCTTCCCCGAGTGCCCAACTTCGTTAAGTTGAAACGAACTGGTTCGCTCCTGCCGCGAGGGGAGAATGGGACGCGGCGGAAACGAGTTTCGTGGCGAGACGTGCGCTGCGCGCTGCACACTGGCTGTTAACAAAACAAGGACCTGACGCTGCACGGCCTCCCAAGCTCGGCCGGGCGGCGCGCGGGTTCGGCCGCCTCTCCTGCTAAAACCGGTCACTGATCTCGCTCTCGCACTCGACTGCACTCTATCAACTCTTTCACTCACCCCCTGGAGACGATGTTTGCTCGCCGCGCACGCGCAGCCACATGTATCGCTTGCTCTGCGGGATCGACACACACACACAAAGCCGGAGCCATTCCACCACAGGAAAATGGGCGCAAGCGAAGCGTGGCGAGTTGCCTGACGAACTCCTTTTCTCTCTTTCTATCGGATCGCGCAATGCTCCCTCCTAACTGTTTCCTTCCTCCATGCCGGGAATGGGACCGCCATCCACGTGCTTAGTAGGGTAACACTTCAGTCTGTACAGGCAACAGCTACGGTCGTGTGTTCACGCCCAGGCAACAATAAGACGTGACAACGTGAAATCGCAAGTCACGTCGATATCCTCGACGAAAGATCAGATTGCCGTGTCGGAAACGGCTGATTGCCGAAAAGCCCACGAACTAGAGACCATCAATTATTGAAGAAACGGCGCATGCGCATACGCGCGTGACCGGCGCATGTTCGAGGGCCCCATTTCTGTACGCTCTCCGGCGCCGTGGTTTTCGCGTACGACGCCACCCCTAAATCTAAGCGTTATATAAGATCTTCGCTTAAAGAGAGACATGGCCAGAACATAACGACAATTCGGGGAGAACTCTGGAATGAATTTCGAATCGGTTGGAGGCTATTAGCCCCAGAAGTTGGGGTGGCGCCGCCGGGAGGCGTGGATGACGTCACGGCAAGGACTCTTCGACGCTCGCCGTGATGCGTCGGCATATCACGCGCTTGCTTCGTGCGCTGTTCCGCTGTTTACGTTCGCTTTTTGCCTGTCTCAAGCTTCAGATGAATGAAGAAAACAGCATCGATAATTTTCCTAGTAAACGACAGAAAGTTATATGCATTTTTTCTTCACAGTCCCCAACGGTGCCCGCGCGCCGTCGTGCACACTTGAAAGGGGTGATCAGATTTTGTTGTTGTGTCGCGCTGCTAACTTCGGAGATGGGTCTGATTCCCGACCACAACCGCCGCATTCCCACGGGTGTGAAAAGCAACATTCCTCTGCTTAGATACAGGAGCATGTTAAAGAATTCGATGCGGTCAAAATTAATCTGCAGCGTGTCTCACATCAGTCGTGGCCTTGAGACGCAAGACACCTTATGCACATTATTAGGTTCGTTGCTCACGGGCGATTCCTTTAAAAATATGATGGCTTCGCCTCCACAAGTATTTTTGCATCGGACGCATCCGCGATCGGCGGAAAGCGTTCTTGTCGGTGTGCCAAGCCCAAGGGCGTCCGCAGAACTTTTTGCAGGGGGGTGCATACGCAAGGGGGGGGGTGCATTCAGCACTGGCAGCCTTTCTTTCACTCCCGTAACATGACATGTAGGCAAGATTAGTCAGTAGTTTGTAACGCGCGAAATTGAATGGAAAACCTGAAGGCCAGGACCTGAGCGTGCTAATCAAGCTGTGTAGCTTATCGCAACTGCATCGACAAATATTATCCGCAATTCCAAGGGGGGGCAGCTGCCCCCCCTTGCACCCCCCTCCGGACGCCCATGGCCAAGCCCCGCGCACGATTACGAAAGCGCATGCAGTATTGAGCTTCGCAAATATCTCGAAAGCGCTCGCCCGAGAATATACTGCCGCAGTTGTTGTGTTTGTTTTCTTGTGTACTCGCTCAGTCATCATGTTGTTTATTTCGGCGTTTTCCTCGCAATAATTTCGGGGCTTCATTTACTACAGAAACAAGCTGAGGTTAATTGCGGAAATTTCTCATTGCTGTCAGATTGTGTCTTCATGCAGCATCGCAGCAACGGCGCTGTTACACTTGTATAAGTACTAGTAGATAGCCAGCTGATAATTTTTTTTTGCATTTTATATACCCCTGAGCATCATGAACCTTTATGTGGACATGACGTGCGAGACCATTAATTGACTTATTAAGGCGAAGGACGTTCAATTAATACGTGGGCCACGTCACTGAGTTTGCCATCGAAACAGTTCAAAACGCTCATTTCGACTTTCAGGTGTTTGTTTGCAGACGATTCTTATGAGCAGTGCTCCCACGAGAATTCGACATTGCCGCTTGTGACCCGGCGGTTGATCGGACCAGCAATTCATGCAAATCAGGGTACACGGCCACATAATCCCAGACGAGTGTTGAGAAGAAATGTTTACATAATCCAAGTATACTAACACCTCAGAATTTCCGAAACCATTGTGTGCGTGGCAGTATTGTTTTGTTTAATTTCCCGGATGTATTAAGTGATTCTTTACGATAGACAGATTCATCTAAAGTCTTCTGTAGCAGAAAGCGCAATTCTGTCAAATCACCTATAATCTGCAAAGGCAGACATAACTTGTACGATAAGCCGCAATGTAGTTAGTGAATTGAAAACGTCCTAATTTAATTTGTAATCTTCGGGACGCGTGTTCTAACCGTGGAGTCTACGCCAAGTTCTAATGAAGTTAGAACCACTAGCGTGAATTTTTTAGCACCGATGTCTTGGAGTACGCGGGGAAAACAACGAATGTCTTGCTCTCGTGCATCACCATTTTCACGGTGAAGCTTCCGTTCGGGCGGGAATTGGCCCATATAAGCTATATTATCCAAACTTTCTACACACCTTACTAAACTTTCGCTAGTAGTGTGAAGTTCTACCTTTCTACCTTGGGGAGATTTGCATAGCAAGAATGAGCAGTAATCACCACCGTATCGCGAAAGAGCAGGTACGCGGCGGGCGCAGAAAAAGGCGATGCTCGACCGCGGAGCAAGCGAGTCCTTGCCGTGACGTCACATCGCCGCGACTGCCGCGCCGCCAGTGTTCGTTCTCGGGGCTAATAGACCGTGACCTATTTGTTCTTACGCGGTGTATAGAAAATCATCATCATCATCAGCCTGTTTACGCCCACTGCAGGGCAAAGGCCTCTCCCATGTTCCGCCAATCAACCCGGTCCTGTGCTTTCTGCTGCCGCGTTATACCTGCAAACTTCTTAATCTCATCTATCCACCTAATTTTCTGTCTCCCCCTCACGCGTTTGCCATCTCTTGGAATCCGGTCAGTTACCCTTCAAGACCACCGGTTATCCTGCCGACGTGCTACGTGCCCGGCCCATAACCATTTCTTCTTCTTGATTTCAACTATGATGTTTGTTCCCTGACCCACTCTGCTCTCTTCCCTGTCTCTTAAGGTTACACCTATCATTTTCCTTTCCATATATAGAAATATATAAAATAGAAAATACACCCATATACGTAGCTTTTCTAGACATCACTGGGCGTACGATAAGGTTAATCAGGAAATCTTATGAGACATATTTAACGAAGTGGGCACAGGCGACGACTGTACACAGCTTTTGAGGGAGATATACCGATATAATACAGTATGTGTAGAATGGGAAGGAGTAGCAAAGAGAGCGTTGATATTAACAAAGGGCTGAGGCAAGAATGTATACGTAGCATCCGCTGTAATTTATGGGTACGTGCGTAACCTTTGCAGGCATTGCGGGAGGAGGGAAGGGGGTTAGGGAAATCTGTACACAAATTCTATTGAATATCAACACACAAGGCGATCTGGTGCCGCAGTGGACGCCAGACGCTTACACACTGCATTTTTGCAGATTGGCTCTACATGTTAAACTGGCGCAAGATCTCGCTCTGCGAATGTATGCATTCGCTCTTGACTTGATCAGTTCTTTTGGTATTATTTCGAAGGGACTGCTGGTATTGTCAAAATGTGTTTAATTCGCTGTGGTGATGTCGAGGAATACCTCAATGTGACCTCTTCGGACCTCTTTCAGCTGAGCACGAACAGAGGATATTTGAGGCTATCAGGCAAATACAATCGTTGTTTCAAACGCAGGAAGACATCCGGAACGAAATTCGCTCGCTCCGGTCTGACCAGCGGGCGATTGACTTAAGGGTGACTGGCCTGGCGCACCGGAGTAACGTAAAGAAGGCTGTGCGTCGTCTGTGCCGCCCTTAAGGAACGCAGTAGAAAGAGTTTCTAGAAGTGTGGAAATAGTAATTTTGTCACTTGAGGCTCAGCACGATTGCCAATATGACCTAGGTAACCGGTCACGAAGGAACAACTTGACGATCTATGACTACCGGATACTCCTATGAACAAGGGCGGAATCTGAAGAGAAAATTCTTGCATTTATTTCTCATAAACTAAGCATTTCGCATAGTGCAACATGTATTCAAAGAGCGCAGCGAATCGGTCGGTACACAGCAACAACAGCACAGCCACCGATTGTCAATTCTTGTCGTTCAAGGATAAACAACGAGTACTTGCGGCTGCTCCAAAGCTGAAAGAAACTGATTTCTCTGTTAGCCGATATTATTCAAGAAATGTTAGAACTGATCGCAAAAAGTTGGCTGGGTTTTCACGCAACCGTGATGGTTCATTGAGAGCGAACTTCAATAAGCTAATTATGGGAATGAAGTCTTTGTTTATGACAGTAAGAATGATACAGTAATAAAGGCAGGATAATGGCCATCACCGTGTGCTCATAGATGAGATCGCAGCAAATAAATGACATGAAGGTTACAGTGGTCAGTTGTCGTAGTATTAAAATTCACACCATCTCCCGCTAAAGGGGACCATGAGGAGATGCGAAGCAGCGTTTCGGCATGTCGATCCCGCGTTTCAGAGGCAGAGTGGAGAGGAGGTATGTGGAGAGGGTTTGCGCATGCGCAGTAAGGGTGGTCACGCCGCACACCATCGGTTTGAACTCCGCCAGAAGATGTTCCGCATCTAAAAGAGAGAAAAAAAAAAGCTAGCATACGTTGCACTGGAGGCGCAATGCTGAAGAGACAGCGGTGCTGATGGCACCTATGTAGTCCCGGCTTTTGCCGTTTTTACGCGATAGCGTTAAAGTGCCCGTGTCGCAAAAATTCCGGTGTCGGCGTCGTTGGTTGTGAGCGAAAAATCAGCATTAGCATTGCGCGTGACCGAAAAAGCGCCATGGATGCAAATAATAGAAAATGATGTTCCCGAGAAGGAAACGAACCAGTTCCTTCGGCGTGGCTAGCAGGGGCGTAGCCAGAAATTTTTTTCAGGGGGGGGGGGGGTTCAACAATACTTTATGTATGTTCGTGCGTGCGTTTGTATGTGTGCGTGTGTATTATACGCAAGCAAAACTGAAAAATTTCGGGGGGTTTGAACCCTCCCAACCCCCCCTTTGGCTACGCCCCTGGGGCTAGCAAGTGTTTTACCACAGAGCCACGACAATGCTTAGAAGTGCACTGAAGAAACTTTCATGCTTCACAAACATACGCGTCCGCTGTACAGGCGTCACAGTATGTGATAATATCGCGGTAAAATGTGGTACAAGCGTACATTGCCATCGGGGCGTCATACCATCAGAATTGCATAACGAGTTGGCGGTTTTAAGCCGGGCACCCATTACAAAAGGCACACACACCACCACTCTGCGTATTCCCTTACGAACACGTAGTGCGTGCATTGCAACTTCGTGCATCGCCACAGCTGCTGATTTAAAGCACGCCACCAATTAATTACAAAGGATACGCACATTCGTACGGCATTCTGTTAAACACACGTAGAGGGTACACTGTTGTCATAAAAGTACTATTAAAGAGGGTGGAAATCGTTACCTCTACTATAGGTATGTCGTGTGCGAGTGTGTGTGTGGCTGGCTGCGCGACTGAACCTTGAACACAACGACAAGCGAAACACAACGCCATGAGGATGAGGCCGGATATCGCTGTGGCGTTCAACTCTTCAAGGCGCAGTTTATGCATCCCCCAATTTATTGCTTTGTTTTGCAAATTTTGTCTCTTTTCTTTCTCCTCTATTCTTTCTTTCTCCGTTTCTGTTTTTTTTTTCCGTCTTTTTTCTGTTCATTTCCATTTATTTATTTCTCTCTCTTTCTTTATCTCTACTTTTCTCCCTCTTTCATTCATTCTCTCTCCATCTCTGTCTATCTTTCTGCATTTTTTTCTCTCTATTTCTCTCTTTGTCATTCTTTCTAGGCTATGCGTCACTCTCCCCTCCTCCGCACCATCACATCTCTCCTACTCACGATCACTTCCCTTTTCCACCTCCTTGCTGTTCTATATTATGCAGTTTTATGCTATGCTCTCATGGCATGCCTGGATATCTGTGTGGTTAGGACGCTCGCCCTCGCATCTCGGGTACGCGGGTTCGAATCCCGCCACGTGAACATTTTTTATTCGCCAAGAATTTCTCTCTTCCTCTTTCTTTCTTCTCTCTGTGCTCGTTCTATCACCCATCAGTGTTCACGCTAGCGTTTAGTAGATCGCTTTGCAGATATTCCGCTGTCGGTGTCGTTGGTTGAGGGCAAAAAAATCTGCGTTGCCCGTGAACAAAAAATCGAGAAAGATGCAAATAAAGTAAATAATAAAATATTCGACAGATCTAACGCACCGTGGGAATCGATGTTATGCGAAGCATGCGGAGGAAGGCGACTGGGTCGCAATTTTTCACATTGAGCGAAACGTTACGGAATGACGCCAGAGAAATGTGCAAATGGTATACGCACACACATATTTTGAAGAGTCGCACATCTATTATATAACCAGTTGTTTACAGTTGCTTAACGATGCCAACAGCAACACAGGTGTTACTAACACCAGGCGCAGTAAGCTGATATGTAGTGCTTATATTCTTCGATACTGGACAGCGCGAATTCGAATAGGACAATGAAGGAACACAGATGCACAGGACAGGCGCTACTCGCAACTAAGTTTTATTCAGTAACGTTTCCCTAGATATTGCCACGTGCGTTTCTTTATCACTTTTGGTGTATTCGGTTTTCGGCCACAAAGACTGTCAGCAACGCTCAGCGCGAACCGCGCCTCATTGTTCGAGAACCTTCGCGATCATTGTAGATCGTTTTGTTAAGATTGCGCGCAAGACGCGCACACTCGAGCTTATTCTAGAATTTGCACGACAGCCAGCGATAACGCTGGAATATTCGATGGCACATGTTTAAATGCCGACGCGCTTCACCGCTAGTCAGTTGATCGACGGTCGGCGCTCTATTCGCCGCTATCAGTGTATTGCTATTCAGTTTCTCGGCCACAAGTTCGGCCAAATAAACAGTTTCATCTCGGACGTGCTGACTGTTGTCTTCGTCGACGTCACGACCACGTGACATCTGGTGGAGGTGCTGTTCGTTCATGTTCCGGACGCCCCCGTCAAGCCGTGAACCCAGCCCACAGCGCGGAGAAGACATCGACGCCAACCACGACCAGCAAGCTAGCCGTAGGCAGCAAGCACCGGAGTATGGGCCTCTACCCGACAAGACTCGGAACACGAAGGCCAGGACCACGACCGCGGCAACGATGACAGACACTGCGCCACCGCCCGCGATCGTGATGCAGCAGCCAAGGGAGCCGCCGATCTTTCGGGGATCATCATGTGAGGACCCAGAAACGTGGCTCGACACGTACGAGAGGTCTGCGGCCTTCAACAACTAGGACCTCAGCGACAAGTTACGCTACGTGTACTTCGCTTGGGAAGACAGCGCAAGGACGTGTTTCGAGAACAGGGAGTCTATGCTGACAACGTGGGACATCTTCCGGACCAGCTTCCTCGCAGCATTCACAAACGTCGAGCGAAAAGAAAGGGCCGCCGCTTTACTGGAGACACGGGTCCAGCTCCCGAATGAAAAAGTGACAATCTTCGCGGAAGAAATGGCCAGACTCTTCCGCCACACCGACCCTAACATGACCGAGGAGAAGAAGGTCCGTTTCCTCATGCGAGGATAAGGCAAGAGCTCTTCGCTGGGCTCATGCGGAACCCACCCAAGACAGTCCAGGAATTTGTCTCCGAGGCCACAACAATCGAGAGCACGTTGGAAATGCGCACCCGGCAATACAACCGCCGCGTGATCCAAGACAGCGCAGCGGTTCAAGCTAACGGCTCCGACGATCTGCGCGAAGACCATAAGGGCCGTAGTGCGCGAAGAACTTCGTCGAATGTTCCCGTCGTGCCAGGCTCAAGATGCCTCGATCGCACACATCGTCCGACAGGAAATCCAGCTGTCTCTGGGCGTCCCTGAGTCAGCGCAGCCGCAGCTGCAAGCAATGAGCTATGCAGCTGCAGCCCGACGCAACGCCCCCCCCCCCTCTTCGACCACGTCAAGACGCCCCGCCGTCCCAGCAGTTCCACCGCGAGGCACCACCGCCGCCACCACCGACGTCATACCGCCCGCCAGCCGGCCAGCGATACACGCCGAGGAAGACCGACGTTTGGCGCGCCCCTGACAACCGCCCGCTCTGCTACCACTGCGGGGAGGCCGGCCACACGTACCGCCGATGCCAGTACCGACAGATGGGGCCACGCGGATTCGCCGTTAACGCGCCGCGCCCGTAGCCAGGCGAACGGCCTCGCGACATCGACGACTACCTCACCGGAACACACTGGCAAGAACGACGACCTTCCCGCTCGCCTTCGCCCGGCCGCTACATGTCACCGCATCGCCGGCAGTACACTGGCCCAAACCGGGGCCGGTCACCCTTATCCGGAAAACTAAGGGCAGCAACCGATGGAGGTGCGGTTGCTGTACGACGAACTACCGAAGATCCTCCGCCGCCGACGACAACGCCGCAACGAAATCTAAAGAACACGCCGCAAGCCGAACGAAGCCCTGACATCGAAACCTCACGGCCTGAGGAAGAACTGACGACGCGACGTCGAAGCCGCGGAACAAACCGACGCAGCCGTGACCCGACGCCGCGACCCAACCGCAACGCAAGACGACGAACTAGCGACCTCGACGTTCTCATTGACGGCCACAACGTCACCGCTCTCGTCGACACTGGAGCCGACTATTGCGTCATCAGTGGGCCTTTCGCCACGAAGTTGAAGAAAGTTAAGACTGCTTGGGAAGGCCCCGAATTCCGTACCGCTGGAGGCCATCTAATAACGCCGTCTGGAGTCTGCACAGCAAGAGTAACAATCAATAATCGCACGTATCCTGCGGGTTTCGTAATCTTGCAACACTGCTCCAGGGACGTCATACTTGGCATGGATTTCTTAAACCATCATGGCGCCGTCATCGACTTAAGAACCAAGTCGATAACCCTATCGTCGGACAAAACGACACCGCCGGATACGAATCCATGTCACCATGCCCTGAACGTGCTCGAGGATCAGGTTACCATCCCGCCTCGCTCCAGCGTCATAATTCCCGTCGGCACCGAAAAAGCTGAAGACATCGAAGGTGTCATCGAGAGCGATCAGCGTTTGCTACTAGACCGTGGCATTTGCGTTGCAAGGGGCATTGCTCGGTTGCATGAAGGAAAAGGAAGCGTGATGCTAACGAACTTCAGCCAAGAATACAGACACCTGAGCAGGGGCACGACGATTGCATACATCGAAGAAATCTTGGCCGTCAGCGATGCGTTTGCCTTTTCAGATTCTGACGAAGCTACGACGACTACCCCAATACCTGAACCACCCTTCGACGTAAACCCAAGTCTTCCCGCTCGCCAACAGCAACAGCTTCGATGCCTTCTGCAGAAAACAAGGACTGTTTCTCGTCGTCATCGCGGGTCCGACAAACGCCCCTTGCTAAGCATCGCATTATAACAGAAGAAATGCTCGACCACTCCGTCAGAGTCCCTACCGGGTTTCGACGCGGGAACGGGAGGCCGTAAAGAAACAAGCCGACGAAATGCTACGCGACGACATCATCCAGCCGTCCAACAGCCCGTGGGCGTCTCCCGTGGTGAGTGAAGAAGAAGGATGGGACCCTACGTTTCTGCGTCGATTATCGTCGCCTGAACAAATCACAGAGAAGGACGTGTACCCTTTCCCACGGATAGACGACACCCTGGATCGATTACACAACGCAAAGAACTTTTCGTCGATGGACCTCAAGACCGGTTACTGGCAAATAGAAGTCGACGAGAGAGACCGAGAAAAGACTGCCTTATAACACCAGACGGCCTGTTTGAGTTCAAGGTCATGCCTTTTGGTCTTTGCTCGGCACCTGCGACTTTTCAACGGGTTATGGATACAGTACTGGCCGGCTTGAAGTGGCAGACGTGCCTCGTGTACTTGGACGACGTCGTTGTGTTTTCCTCAAACTTTGACGAACACCTTCGGCGCCTTGAAGCTGTACTTCAAGCAATCAAGACCTCCGGACTCACTTTGAAGCCTGAAAAGTGCCGGTTCGCGTACGAGGAGCTCTTGTTCTTGGGTCATGTGATCAGCAAGAATGGTGTTCGCCCGGACCCGCGGAAAACAGCTGCCATCGCTGACTTCCCGACGCCCACCGACAAGAAGGCCGTACGCCGTTTTCTCGGCTTGGCGCCTATTACAGACGTTTCGTCAAGGAATTTTCACGGATCGCCGAGCCACTGACGCAACTCAACAAGGCCGACGTCGAATTCAGGTGGCAAACGTCGCAAGTTCAGGCACTTCAAGAATTAAAACGACGCCTGCAGACGCCTCCGATAGTTGCGCATTTCGACGAGCACGCCGATACGGAAATCCACACCGACGCAAGCAGCCTAGGACTCGGCGCCGTCCTTGTGCAGAAGACCGACGGATTGGAAAGGGTCATCAGTTATGCTATCCGGTCGCTATCAAAGGCAGAAATCAACTATTCCACAACAGAAAAGGAGTGTCAGGCCATCATCTGGGCTACATCGAAGTTTCGCCCTACATCTACGGCCGGCCCTTCAAAGTTGTGAGCGACCACCACGCCCTGTGTTGCCTAGCCAACTTGAAGGACCCTTCAGGTCGCCTCGCACGGTGGAGCCTAAGACTTCAAGAATTCGACATTACCGTCTTTACAAGTCCGGAAGAAAACACTCCGATGCCGACTGCTTGTCTCGTGCCCCGTCGACGCACCGCCGCAGGACGACCACGATGATGACTGCTTCTTGGGAACCATAAGTGCCGACGACTTCGCTGAACGACAGCAAGCCGACCCGGAACTCAGGGGCCTTGTGGAATACCTCAAGGGCAGGACCGCCGTTGTTCCAAAAGTATTCAGGCGGGGATTGGCGTCATTTCTCTTGAAAAACGACGTCCTCGTAAAGAAGAACTTCTCTCCGGCCCGGGCCGACTACCTCATCGTTGTACCTTCGGCACTGCGACCAGAGGTTCTGCAGGCCCTGCACGACGACCCGACGGCTGGCCACCTCGGCTTTTCCCGCACGCTCGCGAGGATACAGGAAAAATACTACTGGCCACGCCTTCCTGCCGACGTCGCCCACTACGTAAAGACTTGCCGAGATTGCCAGCGACGGAAGACACCGCCGACTAGGTCAGCGGGACTTCTGCAGCCAATCGAACTACCTCACCGGCCGTTCCAGCAAATCGGGATGGACCTACTGGGGCGCCGTTCCCGACGTCGACTTCCGGCAACAAGTGGATCGTCGTAGCAACTGACTACCTCACCCGTTACGCCGAGACAAAGGCCTTGCCCAAAGGCAGTGCCGCCGAGGTAGCCAAGTTCTTCGTGGAGCACATCGTCTTGCGTCATGGCGCCCCAGAGGTTCTCATAACAGACAGAGGTACCGCCTTTACTGCGGACCTAACTCAGGCGATCTTCAAATACAGCGAGACGAGCCCCGCCGCACCAGCCTACCACCGACAGACCAATGGCCTCACCGAGCGTCTAAATAAGACCATCGCCGACATGCTGGCCATGTACGTCGACGTTGAGCACAAGACGTGGGACGCCGTCCTTCCGTACGTGACCTTCGCTTACAACACGGCCGTCCAAGAAACGACGCAGATGACGCCGTACAAGTTGTTCTACGGAAGAAGCCCGGCGACGATGCTCGACGCCATGCTACCCAAAGTCACCGACGAGAAAATCTCGACGCCGCCGCTTACAGCGCGCCGAAGAAGCACGACAGCTCGCCCGCCTACGGATCAAGAACCAGCAGACGACTGACAGCCGCCGCTACAACCTTCGACGACGCCACATGGAATACCAACCCGGTGACCGTGTATGGGTATGGACGCCAATACGCCGACGGGGACTCAGTGAGAAGCTTCTTCGACGATACTTCGGACCGTACAGGGTACTTCGACGCCTCGGCGCACTCGACTACGAGGTTGTCCCTGGCGGCATTACGAACTCTCAGCAGCGCCGTGCACGACCTGAAGTCGTCCATGTCGTGCGCCTCAAACCATATTACGCGCGTTAGCGAATCTGAGGACTGTCATTTTGCTTTATTATTGTCCTTTCTTTCTGTGCTTATTGTTTATGTACTTTGTTGCTTTATTATTGTTATTTATTGTTGCATTCATTGGCCTGTTCTGTTTTAAGCATCGGGACGATGCTTTTCTCAGAGGGGGGCATTGCCACGTGCGTTTCTTTATCACTTTTGGTGTATTCGGTTTTCGACCACAAAGACTGTCAGCAACGCTCAGCGCGAACCGCCTCATTGTTCGAGAACCGCCCCGCCACGGTGGTCTAGTGGTTATGGCACTCGACTGCTGACCGAAGGTCGCGGGATCAAATCCCGGCCGCGGCGGCTGCATTTTCGATGGAGGCGAAAATGTTTGAGGCCCGTGTACTTAGATTTAGGTGCACGTTAAAGAACCCCAGGTGGTCAAAATTTCCGGAGCCCTCCACTACGGCGTCTCTCATAATCATATCGTGGTTTTGGGACGTTAAACCCCACATATTATTATTATATATTATTATGTTCGAGAACCTTCGCGATCATTGTAGATCGTTTTGTTAAGATTGCGCGCAAGACGCGCACACTCGAGCTTATTCTAGAATTTGCACGACAGCCAGCGATAACGCTGGAATATTCGACGGCACATGTTTAAATGCCGACGCGCTTCACCGCTAGTCAGTTGATCGACGGTCGGCGCTCTATTCGCCGTTATCAGTGTATTGCTATTCAGTTTCTCGGCGACAAGTTCGGCCAAAGAAACAGTTTCATATCGGACGTGCTGACTGTTGTCTTCGTCGACGTCACGACCACGTGACAATATATACACAGCCGAGTGGCACGCGCAGCCGCACTGCACGTACGTAACAGTCACAGTTGCAGTTGTTAGAGTTGCATTACAGTTGTTATGCTTATAATTATCCGTTATGACGGATAACGTACGCACGTTTTACGAACCCGTGTGAATGTGTGGAAGGCGTTCTTGGAAGTTCTTGAATCATCACCGTGATCAGTAAGCACCAGCAGCTGGACATGACTTGTTATCGGATCCGTTCGTGATCGCGGCTACGAACGGTCTAAGTGTAGTGAATGCGAGGTATAGTCGAGCTGGTGGAAACCGCAGATGGCTTTTACAAAGAAATGATCTACGACGCCTCCTGTCCTACACGTGGCACCAAGGTCTTGTGATGCCCTGTACACATCCAAGCCGTCTTTCATGCCGTCTAAGAACCAGGCGTTGTTGTGTTTGATAAATCAATGCTGAAGTCACGGTAATCATACGGGACATGGTCCTCTCGGCAGAGTTATTGTAGGAAGCATTCACCCAGGTTTTTGCGTAATTCACGTGATCGACGTTGCGGACCACGTGTACGAGTGGATGGTAGCTCAGCGTCTTCCAGGGGTGCTCTGTCTTCAGCTCCATAACTTTCCTTGCGTCGGCCGCTGTGGCGTAGTGGTTACAGTGCTCGGCTGCTGACCCGAAGTCGCGGGTTCGATCCCGGCAGTCGCATTTTGATGGAGGCGAAATGCTAGAGGCCCGTGTACTGTACGAAGTCAGTGCACGTACGTACGTTAAAGAATACCAGAAGGTCAAAATTTCCGGAGCCCTTCACTACGGCGTCTCTCATAATCATATCGTGGTTTGGGACGTAAAACCCCAACAATTACTATTATTATCATTTTACTTCCCTGTCAACGTGTATGTTCGCGGTTACTGCGTTGATTGAGACTCTGTTATCACCTGTGGCACATACCCATAACATGAACTCTGATATGCGGGTATGTGCCACACGTGACTGAGAGAAAGGGTTTCATGACGTACGCGACAGCTATTTTGCGTTATTCTTGTCATGACCAGTGAATCGTGTTCGTCATACACTATCCTATGCTATGCAAATGTTGGTATATTACAACCTATGTAGACGACCGGGAGAGCGCCCAGACTTAGGCGGCTAGATAGATAGATAGATAGATAGATAGATAGATAGATAGATAGATAGATAGATAGATAGATAGATAGATAGATAGATAGATAGATAGATAGATAGATAGATAGATAGATAGATAGATAGATAGAAACGCTCAAAGTGCCCGAGGTTCGCTAAGAAATGCTTCGAATTTGAAACCTTCGGTTCGAATGAGAATTGAACCCAGGCCTTCTGCGCGGCAAGCAGGTGTTCTATCACAGAGCCACGCCATTGCTAGAAACTGCCTCGGAAAAAAAAAACTATATCAATGTCATGCAGCGGGAGGAGTCTCCTTAACGAAAGTGATATTGCGTGGCAGAAGCGTAGAATCGCGCCAGGCGTCAAAGCACGGGAATCGCGCAACGAGTGGGTGTTTTGAAAGTCCCACCCATTACAAAGCGCTCAGACGTATTTAGTCATCATCAGCAGCAAAAACATGAAGAAAGTGAGCTGCTGCGTAGATTTGAGACGTCCCTCCGCTACTCGGCTGCTGCCAAAGTGAGGGAAGGCCACTCAATCCATTTCCCTGGTTCTTTATTGGCTACTCGTCTCGACCACTTTCTACACACAGGGACTAGTGCTGGGGCCGGGAAGGGAGAGACGCTACGGCCTTTCTTAATTACTGACGCATTTCATTTAATAATAATTGCAAATGGCGTACACACATGCTGCCCGCATACAACAGCCGCTACACAAAATTATAACACATGAATATTAATGAGAACTAACAGACAATAACGTCAAGGAAAGTATAGGGGTGTTATCTGTAGTATTTAAGTAAAGTGGACGAAAAGATAACTTGCCGCCGGCAGGGACCGAACCTGCGACCTTCGAATAACGCGTCCGATGCTCTACCACTGAGCTACGGCGGCGGTCATCCTCCCGTCCACTTTGTAGGGTATATATGTGCATTTAAACCTTGGAGTGTTAGTCAGCGCCAATCGCAGCCATGGCGGCGAGTGTGGAACACTCTTTTCTGCCTTTCTGGCGTCACGTAGCACGTGATCTTTTTACGAGCTGGCAGCTGACCAATAATCCTCGCATACTACCTGAAGGCATCAAGTCTGCCAGAACGAGACCCTTGCTATGAATGAAGGAAAGAAGATGACTC
Organism: Rhipicephalus sanguineus; assembly: GCF_013339695.2. Taxonomy (NCBI): domain Eukaryota; kingdom Metazoa; phylum Arthropoda; class Arachnida; order Ixodida; family Ixodidae; genus Rhipicephalus; species Rhipicephalus sanguineus. The sequence goes on from NW_023615741.1 coordinate 71,015, forward strand.
TTACGGGCTCGTTTTTCTTTGTTAGACAAAATATTAATGAGAACTAACAGACAATAACGCCAAGGAAAGTATAGGGGTGTTATCTGTAGTATTTAGAATATAAATGTGAAGAAAGTAAAGTGGACGAAAAGATAACTTGCCGGCGGCAGCGACCGAACCTGCGACCTTCGAATAACGCGTCCGATGCTCTACCACTGAGCTACGGCGGCGGTCATCCTCCCGTCCACTTTATAGGGTATATATGTGCATTTAAACCTTGGAGTGTTAGTCAGCGCCAATCGCAGCCATGGCGGCGAGTGTGGAACACTCTTTGGAACAAGATATATGATGACTTCATCACGTGATAATTTTTTGCATCACTTGTGTTGACTCCGCCGACGGTCAATTTTCGCGGTTGATGAGGCATCAAGGCTTTCGCATTATTATTGCGTATTGAACGTTAACAGTCTGACCGTTAACAACCTGGCCTTACATACCAAACTGCCTTCCACCATGTCACCTATGCGCCGTGCGCTAAACATCTTCGCTGACCATGCACCTCACAGAGTAGAATGGCTACACCATTCTTTTTCTTTTATTGAGATAGCAATTATATGGACACAGTCGACGAGTTTTTGCCATAACCGTTGGCGTCGCCGTAGCAGTTTCCGTCATTTGCCATATAAAGTCCAAATTGATAACATCCCCGCGCGTCCCTTGTTCTACCAGTGAGTAAAAGCTCGCGAGCGCAGGTGACGAACGCGCGGCTGAAGCGGAGATGAAACGAGCCGGCCGTCTCCGTCGCACGGAGGACGCATGCGATGACATCCCCGCGTGCGAGGCCTGCCGATGATTGCTCATCAGAGAGGAAAGGCCCCGCCCGTCTTTCGTAAGGAGCGCATGAAGGGATGCCAGGGGAGAGGAGGGGGTTGCGTCACTCGAAGGGCGCAGTCGTATCTCGAGGCATCAGGAGACGGCTCGTTAACTTGCTATACTCTCAACGCTTACTTCGCATTTAGAGATCTAACACGAAAACTGCTTCAGTCCCTGGAGCGGCCATATTTCCTTAAACCAGCGTTTGGTTGAGTTACGCGAGAACGGATCCAAAAGAGTTAACTGCTAGCCTTATCTATAACAACAGAATTTGTTGGTATCACATTCATTGCTTCGCCCTTAAGCGAAATTGTGACTTCTTTTTAAGCATCAGCTATTGACCCTGCAAGGCGAGCTGCGGACGCGTAACATGGCGCAGCCGCTTCACAGTGGGCCTTCCGACGCTAGGGCCGTCAGCCGCGGGACCGCTTCTGACAGTTACGCATATTAAAACCGAACTGCGGCTGATCCGACCAGGAGGAGTTCCTTTATGAATGAGATGACATTTTTTTTTAAAAGCAAGCAAAACATTCGAATTGGCACCCTAACACTCACGAGCTCGAAAGGGCAGGGCCTTTTAGGGGGTACTTACCGCAAGAGCGATTACAAACCCGGATGTGCTGGTGGAATGAATTACGAAAAAGCTCTTCTGGATGAAGATCCATGGATAAGGCATATTTGAGAAAAAGTGTCAGCGTTCACGTGCTCTTCTATGGACGCGAAGCACGGACAATTCCATATTGTTCCTTACATTAGAGTGCACTAGAAGCGTTCCCGGTACACTCTACTTATATCTGTTGCTAGCGTTCCCAGATTTCATTCCGCAATTTCCAAAATAGTAGTGACAGACATTTTAGCGGCACGCGTGTATTTATTTGTGAACATTTGCTTTGAAGGAGTACTGACACGAATTTTAAAAATTTTCGAATTGTCGCTCTAAAAAAAATACTGCTGTCGAGAAACCTAAAACGAGTAAATGTGGTGCCTGGGAATGCATCGTATATATTTTAACTAGCGCTACCTTAAAAAGACACTTTCAGTTTCCATATCGAGGGGGCGGCGCGGCTTCTCAGTGACGTTTCATGTCAGTATGACGTCACGGGGATACAGAAACTCGCGACGTACTAGCGGCAAATCCGTCATCTGCTCGTGGTGCACATAAACGATGAGTGAACTGTCGTCCAGTGAACCCGACAGTGATTTCTACGATTTAGGCTGCATGCAGGATGCAGAACTCGCAAACTCGGGGGAACTGTCTTGACTCGTCGGGATAATGTCCATTGCAGTGGGGCTGGCTTGCAGATGCTCAGCGACGAAAACTTCAAAGTCAAATTAAAATAATTTGTACGTGTTCTCCGACACCAGTGTGTGGACATCGTTGACACTGCATATCAAGGAAACGGAAAATGTCCCTTTTGCGATCTCAAAATCGTGTCAGTACTCCTTTAATTACGTGCCATGCCACGCTTGAAACGAGCAAGCAGCCGGGTTTCTGGAACAGACGACGTCTGCCGATAAACCTCCGCTACACTGTCGGTACCATGGTCGGTACCGATTGGCCACGACGTCACGAGCCTCTGCAGAGAGCGCGTTTTGCCGTCAAGACGACTTGCGCAACAGCTAGAAGCTGCGTCAGCACCGTGCATTGCATGGCGGCTTATTCGAGACGCACGCGCGAGCGCTGTTTATTCAGCGGAATAATTCCTGGTCCTTTGTTGTGGCTTTGGCGGCCCCAAGACGAAGCTGCACATGTTTTGACGAGCCGGCGGTGCGATTGCCGGTGATAGACGCCCCCAAACCCGAGACTCTGGCGTAGTTTGGCGCAATTTCCGTCGATATTATCGGGATGGCGCAGTAAATCTAGTTTAGCGCACTTTGGCGCAGTTGGCGCGGGAGTGGAATCACTGCGACTAGCGCTCCAGCTACATCTGCCGTAGAAGCTGCCTTCGGCCTTCTTTCTGTAACACTAATGCACGAACATCGAAACGGCTTCGAATACGTTTAAATCACAAGCTAGTTGTATTTAAATACAAGAAAGCTGCCGCTACAACCTCACACGGTTTGCATATTTCGTCAGTGCCTCTTCAGAGCCCTTTACATTTGTACCTACATTGTTTTCGCTCTGTTGCGCGGTCCTTAGCTTTTCTAATGAATATTGAAGTCATGCTTTCTATATTGTATGATTAGCATATTCAAGAACTGTGCACTTTTGTACGATAGTAAATGCAGGTCATAATTTTGTGATGCCCGCTGCGTTACCGACATGTATTTCGGGAATTTTTTTCCTGATAAGGTTGTGCTGTGTCATTCACAAAAAAAAAAAAAAAAACGTATATAGCCGGCGACTACGAGCTCAGTGCCGGGACCTTGGTTCTCTGTAATACGGTGAAGATACAAAGTATAGCACGTTGAGCGGTAAAAATAGTTGGCAGTGTTCAGAATATGTATATTCGCATAAGTATGTCGCACACAACATATAACCTTTTCAAACGAAGGCCTCAGCTACTTTGGGTCACCTAAAATGGGATTGCGTCCTAGATCTTGTCGCATTGTGTCGTGGAGCAAATAGTCTCGTGGATGTGCTGGGCAGATAATTTGCGTATTTCGAAAAATATTTTCTGGCTAATCCCTTGCCCTTATTATGATGCAGGACCCTGAAAGCCAGCTACGGTTGGTGTACTGGGTTCAGGCGGCGGCAGCGCACATGGCTACCTGGATTGAGTAGCCCACTGACTTTAGGGCTGAATTAAGTACGAGGAGCCTGGTCAAAAATAAAGTTAATTTCTCACTTAATTTCTCTTAGCATTACGTGCGCCTAGAAGTCGACAAATACTGGCACCGCGTGCGAAGAAATACATCCGAAATGAAGGATGTTTTATTCAAATATGTTTTATTCTCTACAGAACACGAAGGGCGACATGTAAAAAAATGGTCACGCGCTGCAACACAGACTGTTATGTCCTCCAAAGACCTAAACAGTTCATCTGAAACTAGAGACACAGTCAGGAAATCATCGTCAGGAGGAGAATGTTTGTACAGTCTAAAGTGAAAAGATATTGAGATGCCAAGGCACATGCCTACTTAGCTGGCCCACATGTCCATTTACTTAACATGTGATATAACGGCCGAAACTATGTAATGAACGTCATGCATGCACGGCTGGCGCATGCTGGATCTTTCGGTGAGTACGACATTAGTGTGTGTTCTATGAAAAGGGTGCTGCGCAAAGCTCTACCTGGCCTTCATTAAACCCATGCTGCAGTTTTTCCAGTATTTACTTATGTAAATATAAACACGGCTCTGTCTATTAAAAATGTTAGACATAATTGGATAGGAGACAGTTTTTCTTTAGCTGAAGCCGAGCTTGAAGCCACCGGAACATTTTTTTGCGAAATTCATGTGCAAAGCAGATACCACGTCCGCGGTCGGCAGTAAGCTGAAATCAACAGGGTTTTCCTAATGTTTTCTTGTGTGCAAGTTTACTTGGTCAAAAGTGGTGGTGCAGCGGCTCGAAGTGTTAGACTTAAGAATGCGGACCTATAGCAGTTCACAGCTTCACGCAGGATGCTAAAACGCTTCTCCCCTAAGTGAGCCAGCATCTTGTCTTGAAGTGTACTTGTGGTGGAAAGGCATCCGCATACGCTGCACCCTTGCGGTTTTCACCAGTGTGGGTGAAGTGGTGAACTTCGCAAAAATGCACGGGGTGTAAAAGTATTGGCCTGGTTTTACAGTTGTCAAGGTCGAAATCTGGTGTCTGGTGACATGCTATTTGCAAATATTCTACCATATGTTCGGTGATCAACTGGGGACCAAGCAATACGACTTGACAGTCCGCACTTTAACACTGCTAACAGGCATATTTGGGGTGATGATGTTTAATTGGCATAGCAGGTAAACGGGGTCAGCCTCTGGTTCCCTTAGAACTGACTGCACGCGGCTTCAGTGACTTTAGTATGACTTAACAGTGCTCGTGCAAATGTGGGCTTCGAATTCTCCCCTACAATGAAAGGTCCTACTACGGAACTGGCAGTCAAGCTGACTTACAATTGCATGAATACGATTATCGCGCAAAAGGTTCCCCCCTTTCAGTAAAAGCCCTCTCGCATATGTTGCACAGACGGCATGTTTTCACCAATGTGAAAACATGCAGTTTTCTCGTGCCCTTTTACGCGAATGCAGCAGGGTGGCAGCGATATGGCTTTTAGCCTCTATGGATTCGGATGTGCTTCCTTAGTGTATCTTTATGACGGAATTTCCGGCTACACAACTGACACTCGAAATTCCTCTCGCCTGAGTGAACAAACTTATGCTGCAAAAGGTCGTATCTTCTGGTGAAACTCATACCGCATGTGTCGCACACATGGGGTCGCTTGCCAGTGTGAGCTAAAACGTGCGTTTTGAGTGTACCCAAGCGGGAATGTAGCAGGACACAAGTGGCATATGTACGGCCTCTGACCTGTGTGTGTACGGACGTGCAACTCGAGGTAATCTTTGCGTGAATATTTCGGCCACACACATCACAGCCAAACATTTGCTTCCCCGAATGAGTCAGCCTGTGGCGAACAAGGTTCGATTGCTTGGCAAATCCCTGTCCGCACTCCTTGCACTGATACGGTCGTTCACAGTGTGTGTCCGGACGTGGCGTTGCCACGCCTCGCTGCTCGTGAATGTGGCGGGGCAAACGAGCACTCGAACGGTCTCTCGCCTGTATGCGTACGATTGTGAACGACTAGGTACCATTTCTTTGAAAATTTCCTGTCGCACACATTACAAGCGTACGGTCTGACACCTGCGTGGGCAAACAAGTGTGCTTGCAGCTTCGACTTGCACTTGAAAACTTTTTGGCACTCGCCACACTGCAAGGGTCTTGTGGTCAAATGCTCGTTCTGTGTTTGTGCCTCGGACATTCCGATCTTGCAAGAGTCCCTGAAATTGAAAGAAATAAAGATCGAGCATTAGAGATTATTCTATAAATCTTGAGGTATTTTACAGTGATTTCACGTGAAGAATTATTAGAGCACTGAACACAAAAAGTGATTTATACCTGCAACAGCGCTGCAACCAGCATGGATACAGCTTTTTAATTTCATGTACGTAGGGAAATTAAGGTTATATGAGCTATGTGCTCCTGACAGGCTCATTACTTTCAAAATGTACGTGTCGTCTAATACATGTGCCACACTTCCAAGTGGGCATCACAAATTTGACGAGAGAGAGGGAGAAGAAGAGGAAGGCAAGAAGGTTAACCAGATATTAGCATCGGTTTGCTACCCAGCACTGGGGTGGGGGGAAATAGGGGCAAGAAAGAGGGTCTAGAGGCAGGACACAATGTCGCAGAAGAAGGCCCTGCAAGCATTGGTATACGAGAGCTTGTACAATGTCAATTGTTGTTTGGCAGATATAGCACCGCTTCATGTGGACACACCCACGTTGATGCCTAGTGGCACATCTCTGTACCGACGACTAACACCCATGATCATGATTTAATTAGGGGTGTGCGAATATTCGAGTTTCGAATTCGAATCAATAATACCTATCGAATAATTCGATTTGACTTTCGAATAGCTAGTATTCGAAGTTTCGAATAATTCGACAGGACGAATATCTAAAACGCGACAAAGGCCAATGGTGCAACTTTGTTAGGGTTGGGTAGCAAATGGTGCAACTTTACAATGTAGCTGACTGGGCTAGTTGTACATACTTGAAATAAGCAGCACGACAAAGGCCAAGGTGCACCTTGTTAGGGTGGGGTGGATAAACTTACGCTAACGTGTTACAGTAGGCCTTTCATCAAACTTTCACCGATATCCTGGTTCAAAAGCAAGCACATGCTTATATTAAAGGATATCTGTGATTTCCGCACGTAAAAAAGCACATGGCACATGAGAAATCTTTCATGCCCTTCCCAAATTTGCTTCCGAAACGAAGGCATGAACTTCCAGCGTAGTTCAGTAGTGTATGCCGCAAGTGCCATGAAACGTTTCAACTAAGGCCCGTGAAAGCCTCGGTGATTGGCTTCACATATGAAAATTTGTTCACACTGTGCAGTTGCCACTGCCGCATCGCACACTCCCATGGTTCCGGCGTGCAGTTAAAAGGCTGTGTGAATGGGCGCCCGACGAATTTTTGACCCGGAGCAGCCATGGCGATGAAGCACGACATTACCGTAGTCAGATTAGCCGTATTGCGCGACCTAGGGGAAAAAAAACTAGGTACCGCACCCCCTCCATAGCAGTTAGGAGGTAAGTAGTGGCACTGCTGACTGGAATAGCGTCTCTCCTATCAACATTCTTGCGCGCCATAAAAGATGAAAAAAATATCCTTCCGAGCAAGTGCTGTCAGCATGTTGTAGCATCCTGACTTTTTCTGTTGCCGTAGGATGACTGGTACAGGTTTCGTGTAAGTACTATTCGATATTCGAAATTTTGTAAATATTTGATTCGATTCGATTCGAGATGAAATTTCACTACTCGCACACCCCTAGATTGAAGTCTTGAGGTAGCTGCAGCTGTCAAGATATACCCGAACGCGGATATGGTGAATCCCGCGCCAAGATGGCATCAACGAGCACATAGTAAACACTGATACTCAATATGCACTCCTTCCAACGCAATGAGTGTCGTGTCTTCCCTCTAGCCTGGCCATTAATTCTCACAGGGCGAACGGGGAACGTGGTGCGATAGCCAGGCGAGCGTTAGAGAGCTATTTTTCGATATGGATGGATGCTATGAGCGAGGCTTGGACTAAAGCCGCCACCTCGCAGTACGTTAGAGCGTTGATGAAATTACAGTTCTCCCATTGGAAACATGGCGAATGGGATGGTCGCAGCAACGGTGCGTTGCCGTAGCTAATTGAAGAGGCAACAAAGTTTTTTTTTTTTCGAGCCTGGTGGCACACATCACCACTCCGTTATAAAGGGGACTCTCATAGCATCCATCCATCCATGCATCTGAGAGCACTGTGAGAGGAGAGTGTGAAAGATAAAATGCGCGTTCATGTAGCCTCCATTATGTGTTTGGCGGTAACTCAGTGGGCTAAACGGCTGCCTGCCATCGTCGCGGACCGAGATTCTTGGGTTCGACGACTGTAAACAGAACTTTTCCTTATAGTTTTTTTCGTTGCCATCTGATGGCGTTCATTTTGCTGACGTACTTCCGTGACAGAAATACGTCATGAGAGTCTTGGTGGACCCAGGCATAAAACACTTTCGTGTAAAAAAAAATGTAAGACGTGAACATGAAGCGACTCCAAGATAATCGGACATCTTTACGCACAGACACTGAAGAAGTCTTAAAAAAAAGTGACTAGCTATTTTTGTCTAGATCGCCGAAGATCGATAAGCTTAAAGAATTACGCTCACAACGTGAATTGGTGAGACAGAAAATATAGAAAAGTATGCTATCAGGTTCATGAGGGTGTACTTATTGAGAAACTAGGAATAGACGTCGAAAATTTCGAAAAGTATGCTGTCGATAGGTTCGACATCTTAAGAGCGAAACGAAACCTTCAATTTCGATTGGCGGAATTAGAGAAAAGACCTTTGTATGCATTTGCACAACTAACAGGAAATTTAATGGCGATGTATCAAGAAAGCTCGATTTACCCACAGCGCAAAGTGGTGGTTAGTGACGGATGTTGAGTGCATCGCGAATCGAAGTATCTGCAGCCAGCGAACCAAAACACAGCGCAAGGTGTTTCCAGGTGGATGAATTCAAATGCGCGCCAAGCCAGGGTGTTGGCTTGGAAAATTTTAACAGCGAAGCTGTTTAAGGTAGCCGTAATTTGTGTGTGTGGCTTGTCAGAAAACTGCGATCATCACGAACGTGTATGTGCCACAGAAATTGGCTCAACCCACTACACACACTGTTCCACTAAAAATGAAGAAGGCAACAGTTAGCCCAACAAATGGCTAGAAGCGATGGCGGTGAGCCGAGGACCCCGAGTACGTATAATGAGAGAATGCTCGGGGATGGGAAAGGCAACGGCTGCTGCGAGAGGACCCCGACGCGATGTAAAGCCTACGCTAATGACAACGTGCCCGTAGAGAGGTGCAAACGCTTGGTTTCAGCGCGAGCGTCTGTCTCTGGAATTTAATGTCTGTGACTACCTGTGGTTTAACTCGAACCTGTCAGCGCTGAGAATCAACATAAAAACAATCTAGCATCACCTAGCTAAAGCCTAGCGACGACCCAGAAGCAAACTAGAAACAACCTGCATTACCTAGGTAAGGCCTAGAAACAAACAAGAAGCAACCAGATCAGTCTTCAGAATCGTCTAGTTTCGCTGTTTCAAGCCTTGCGTGGCTTAGTGCAAATCGCTAAAAAAAGAATTTTTTTTTTGCTGTTTCGTACCATTGCTTTGTTTTTCGCTTCTTTGTCGCGGTAGGGAAGATGCAGAAAAAACATGGCTGGTCCCTCCGTCATATGAATCCCGTTGCTGAAGGCACGAATCCACCTCTTCAGGCAAGTTATCAGTATCCCACTATTTAGCCAACAGCCACCCACCTTTCTGTAACTTATCCTGGAAATCAAGTCTCTTTTCAATTACGTAAGGCATTCTTATATTTCAAACGGATGGAGTGTTGGTAATCCATATTCGTTCAGAAAGCTGGGTCCTCTTCACAAGGATCTCTTCCTTAGTCCATGTGTTCTCAGCGCTATGGCTTCATTGAACGAAAGCACCATGGCGGTGATTCAACACTCAGCAGTGAAGTTTGTTTTTTCCGTAAATTTCAGACAAGTGAGCGCATCGTCTAGATGGTTATTTTGTTCGTGCTTTTTGGTGCAGCGCTGTTTCATCGTGTTGCTGCAAAAACTCAACTCTGCTTGCATTCGATAAAGCAGTGGTTATCGTGTCTATTCTTTCTTTCTTGAAATAAAATACTTCACCCTCAGCTCTTACTTTTTTTTTTGTTATACTGCACTATAAAGCGGCCCAATATGTGCCACATTGTAATATGCGCTGTTTATTTTTTGAATGGTTCCTATTGCCGTTATATTTTGCTCCTTAGCAAATAAAAGATTATTATTTATGAAAGAAAGAGAGAGAAAAATATATTAGAAGGCAGAGAGGGTGGCCTGAGCTAGTAGGCCCGGCCTGCTACTCTGCACCAGGGAAAACTCAACATGGGAAAAAGAGTGATGAAGTATGACATGATGGTGTCAGGAATAAGTGATCCGTATATATGCAATAAGACATGATTACCAGCGTAAAAGGGACAAGGTCGCTAATAAACATCTTTTATTATGCTATATACAAACTAGGCCAATTGCCCACCTTATAGCGTATATACCCTTTTCATGATTGTAAAGCTAACTTGCCTGCTGTGCAGGTAGTCCAATTAATGGCAGTTAGTCACTTCTGCAAACAGCGTGTGCAAGCGCAGTTTGCTTGCGCTATGACGCAGAAAATGTAGACTCAGCTCTCTTGACATAAGCACGCATAATAGACAAACCCGAGCACATGCAACTAGGACCTCATCTGCACTTCATGCACGACAAGTGCCACCATTAGTTGGGCGAATGTGCAGCGCAAGGAAGCGCATTCGCAGATTATGAAAAGGGTCTAACAGACCCTTTTGTGCAATCCACAACTTACGCATCGGTTCACCAAAAGGGACAAGGTCGCTAATAAACATCTTTTGTTATGCTATATACAAACTAGGCCAATTGCCCACCTTATAGCGTATATACCCTTTTCATGATTGTAAAGCTAACTTGCCTGCTGTGCAGGTAGTCCAGTTAATGGCAGTTAGTCACTTCTGCAAACAGCGTGTGCAAGCGCAGTTTGCTTGCGCTATGACGCAGAAAATGTAGACTCAGCTCTCTTGACATAAGCACGCATAATAGACAAACCCGAGCACATGCAACTAGGACCTCATCTGCACTTCATGCACGACAAGTGCCACCATTAGTTGGGCGAATGTGCAGCGCAAGGAAGCGCATTCGCAGATTATGAAAAGGGTCTAACAGACCCTTTTGTGCAATCCACAACTTACGCATCGGTTCACCAAATGTCAAGCATACAGACCATTAATATTGAAAATGCCCTTGTAGCATGCGCTAATACTGTATCATCGAATATTTCGGGGGAATGCAGCTTTCAGCTAATGCTTGCAATCCAGTGTCAGCCAGTCTAGAGGCCCCCGTCATCTGCTGTGACACAAAGGGAGGACAGTCAAGAAATGATATATGTTCTAATGTCTGATACATCTCGATTTGCAACCGAAGTTGCAGATCAAGATGTCATAGCACTGGCAATAGCAGACGAATGATTTAATGAAATTTATGGCGATTCTAAAAGCGCTATTAGCGCTTTCAGTAGAGGTAAAATCGCCCCGAAAGTGGCCAGGATAATAAAAGAAATCAAGGAGAAAGACTTAAAATATGTATACTGGTTTCCAGCTCACTTGAACAATATCGATGTTTGCCCTATCAATCGAAATCAGTTGACCATCAGCGCTGCCCACGAACTCACTGAGTGGGCGCTTTTACAAATGGCCTCGGCTCTGCAGGGTTTGAGAACACACTCAGAAATACTCCATGACACAAACAAAATTACAAAATATAACATGAGTCGGAGGTTATTTCCTTCTCCGCACATCAAACTCAACTGGGCAGAAGTAGCGACATTTAGACAATTACGAACGATACTGCGCACCTGTACAATACGAGGAATGGTATAACATTCAAAACATGAATACTATATGTAAAGCATGCAAGCTATATAGAAATAATATATAATATAGAACATATATAGAATACTATATAAAGCATGCAAGCTATATAGAAAGCATGCAAGGTGGACGATTATACAATAGAACATTTGCTCTGGAAGTGGGGTCACTTGGCCTTGGCATTACTCATGACAAGATCTCAAGCATGAAGCAGCAAGTCCTACCTGTCCAGTACGGCCATGACAGTGTCAGGAGGCATGACCTTGCAGTTCCACCGTGGGAGTAGTTCGGCGGGATCTCCAGCCCTGTACAGGACATTCAATATTGTTTATTCCTACTCTTAATGTAGTACGTCGTAATGCCTTTTAGTTTAACTAACAACTCTTACGCTGCTGGATGCCATAATATGTCCCTAATAAGGGAATAAGACTGTAAACACGGGACGAAGAAAACACGAGGACGGGCGCTGTTTTCTTTTCTTCATCCCGGTTTGTGCCGTTAACTTCTTTTTTGAAACATGTATAAACTAGCCCACCTTTCGACACTTTATCAGTCCATCATATGAGAACTTATGGCGAATTGGCGGGGACAAAGTTTCACACCTTGACGATGAGCCAGTGAGAGTTCCAAGCTATGGACAGCGCCGGCTTTCTTTTGAAAAATGACCATTTGCATTAACTTTCTCTGGTTTACAAGAACTGAACACACCTGCAGATTTATCAGCGTGGCACCATTTCAGAAAAATTTAAAGGTTTTTGGTAGAAGTGAAGGGAGTAAATGTGCGCATCGCAACATTGTTTTGGTGCGATCAATGTGCAAGTCATAGAATAATGCGTTACTTTCAACTATTGTAGTTCGTTCAGGAAATAATGTTAATTTGTAGTCGTTTGCACGAATATCATGACTGAATTAGAGCAGTTGTAGAAAGAGCAGGCGTGTTTTTTCTCTTGAATATAATGTATCTACTTGTTCCTTCACCAAATTGCTTGAGGTATTTGCACTGGAGAAAGAGTCGTTTTTTTTCTGATTTGTTACCCCCGAAGCCTGAGGCGACCTTGTCTCACAAATATCTAAAAAAAAAAAGAACCCATAGTGACCACACATCCGCGTATTTTCGTTTGAATTTGCCCGTGACTCCAGCAAGGACGTCACTTTCAGTGCCTGCTACTTCTCTAACTGGTGAGGATAACTGCGTATGCACGCAGGAATGACCAACATGAACTTAAACAATGTAGCTATGTGAGACTGAGTCGTGGAATCGCAGAAAGGTGTCTCAAATGCTACCTGTCTGCGAACTTGGCACAGCTCTTTTTCTTGTTTAATTGACCTCGCTCCTTACTTGCCATCAGCTATAGGCGTTCTCCGAGGGAGTTTTTATCTGCATTTGATTACGGCGCGAGAATCTATGATTTCACGCTTTCATATCATGAACATAGACGAAACTAGCAGGAAAGGCCAACTGCTGTATGGAGCAAGCTAAGAAAAAGTGACAGATGTCCAAAGAACGAAAAAGAATGACAAAAGGAGCGGCCGTGTTGCGTCTGTCACCTAAATTGCTCATCGCTGGCTTTTGACAACATTTTTTTACTAAGCTTTACAAACAAGGACTATCGTATAGCCTTCTACGAAACCTTAATCTCATGTCGAGGTAAAAAACTGTTTTTCTAACCTGCGGCATGGCGCTCAACGGGGCGCACCGCCTTCGCTTCCCTTGGCGTACCGAAGGTGGCCCGAAGGAGCTGTCCCGACTCCTGATGAGAAAGTGGCCACAATGGCCCAGCGTAGGCACCTGGCGAGTGCAAGGCGCCCACAATGCTAACCTAAACAAACGAACAATACTGTGGCGCGTACTCATGTTACGCTGCGGTGACAGCAGCACATTTTTGCCTATGTCGGCGGTCCGGGTGTGCGTATTCTACATTTCACAAATGATCAATCACTAGTGCATGCATACAGGAAGTTATGCCTGGGGTGGGCTGACTGCGCCGAGGGGGGGGCAAACAGCCACAGAGACGATGGCGGCATCTTTCGTTTGCGGACGGTGAGAGTCACGTGACCGCAGCGCATGCGCAGCCTTTGAGACCTTCTTCGCACAGCGCACACCATTCAGTGTACGCATTGTTTTATGACACCCACGAAGACACCAGCAAGGGTTGTTATATACTGCAGGAGCGAGGCTCAAGGTCTTCCCATCCTGATCCGCGACTACACTAAAAAAAAGGGAGCGAGAAAGGAGAAATTAGCTTCATTTCTCCTTCAGGCTGGCGAGTTGCTCCTTTCCGAAAGCTTCACGCGTTGCGCCCTCTTGCCGCAAATGAAATTGGAGCAACGTTTCTCCCCAAAACCTCGTTGCTTCTCCAGTTTCTCCTACGCGTGCGCAAGCTGAGTTATCGCAAAGCTGTGCGTCGTGATTTTATTAATTTTACCGGCTGTGTGCAACCAGTTATCGTCTACGGGTTCAAACGGCGGTCCTCTACTGAGAGACTGCTGAATTGAACACAGTCGACGTGCAATGTTGACTGCGTTCAGCGTGTAACTACACTTCTTATTGCTCGATCTTTGTGCGATATAACGCCGATCAAGACAGATAATCGCAAAACAGGCAAGTTCATTTTCTAATTGATAATCGGTGCGTCCATGCATACTACTGTCAGCAATACTCTGTGCTTTTTAGACAGTGCTTGTGGACAGCATTATCTAACTTAAGCGAGCTGAGCTGCAACTACATTTGCTGATTATGTAGTTTTTATGCGGTGCTGCACGGCCACCTTTGATCGCATTGAGGTCCGATCAGGATTAAGACGATAATGCAACGCTGCCTTTGCGTACGTTATTTAACTGCCGGTGTCACGTGAGCCTATCACTGCTGAAAAATTTGATCCTGATCGGACTCAATCGCGATCAACAGTGCACCAAGTGACGCCGGTATAAAATTGCTTATTGAAAAACAGGTGCTCTCCTCGTTATGCAAAGTGACCGATAGTTTCGTTTGATCAATTTAGTCGAGTCGCACCCAAGTTTCTGACTGTAACAGCTGTAGCAGGGGCGTAGCCAGAATTTTTTTCCGGCGGGAGGCGGGTTCGGACCCCCCCCCCTGGCTACGCCCCTGGGCTGTCGTGTTCTTATCATCGCGGTGTCAACTTCAGTTCATAACGGGAAAGAATGCGAAGGCTACTTTAAGTGGAGTTGGGCGAAAATAAATGAAATATAAATAAAAAAAACTATGCCCTGCCTGCACCACCAAGGCTACAGTGGTCTTTTGACAAGATTCCATGCATATAATTGAGTTTTTGTACGCATTTTATACAACTTCCTTTCTGCTGCAATCTTAAATATACAGATTGTGCAGTGCAAAAAAAGGCCCCTTATCGTTTTTCTTGCCATACATCATGCTGCACCATCCTCCGTTTAAAAAGAGATATCGTTTTGTCTGTTTTCGTGTGCTGGATTCCTTTGCAATTGAATACAACATTTTTTCAAAAATTATTTTCTTTTGTTTCTTGCAGAAAATATCCTGGTTACGAGAACACACCCTACATTTTTTTATGTGTACCAGCAATGTCAAGGAAGTACAGCAAATCAAAGGCACTTGCAGTGTTTTTTTTTGTTATGCATGGCCTGTTGAAAGGAGACATCACAACCATCCATAAACGGCTTTCGAAATTTATCCGAAGAAAGCGCCAATATGGTCACACTCTGATGTGACGCGTCTTTGCTTCCATAACTCACTAAATATTATACGTATAAATGAAGGAAGGTCATTCCGAGAGCTCGTTCCTTTTTGTTTGACACAATCTTAATGCAAATCAGCTGATAATGAAGCCAAGGAAGGTAATAAGGGTTTGTTAATTGTACCGTTTCAAGTGTATTGTAATATAGATGTGAAGAAGTAAAGTGGACGAAAAGACACTTGCCGCTGGCAGGGCAAGTTGTCTTTTTCATCCACTTTATTTTCTAAAGGTTTTCACTGTGTCAAATATTCATAAATACATATGTCAAAAAAAAAAAAAAAAACCCAGCCATAGTCATGCGCAGGGGTCTCCATTAGGTGAGTCATGTTTCACTGCAGCGCAACACCTCTTCCCCTGCACCCCCTCCAGTTACAGTCCTAAAAAAAAATGTTTGTGATAGTATATTCAAAACTTCAAGGGGTACTGACACAAAATTTCACGCCCGAAATAGCCTGTTGGATCAATTCCCGTGTACGTGCGTGTACCATCTGCAAAATATTGACAGCAAATAAAGCTTGGAAGGTATTTTATATGCATACCTGCCAACCTCACAGCACGCAAATTCGGGAGATCGCAGGGGGGGGGGGTCTTCGTTGCATAGCGCAAATTGCTGAGGACCTAGAGACTGACATCAGAGAGGAATACGTGTTGTGTAGGGCAGGAGCGCGGCGTAACCCGCGGCGGGCCGACGGAGAGGCCGAACGACGGGAGGGCGCGCGGAGTGACGACGCAGAGACCAAGCTTCGGCGAGGACTGACGGGAGACCTGCTCTCCCGCGTTTATTGCAGGCGGTTTTCAGGAGAGAGAGGAAAGGCTATTGGTCAGCGAGGCACGGGTCACATGACCGGCATGACCACGCCGGATTGGTGGTAGCACAGAGGCATGGCAGAGACCCAGCTCCCCTCAGTAGCATGAATAGAAAGCACAACAGCACTGGTGTCTCAGCATGGCACCAGGGGTCGCACGACACAACAATACGGATGTTTGTTTTGAGCTGCTTGAACCAAACTTTTTTATTGTGAAGGCACCAATGGCAGTTCACGGCGCACGTGGTACAGAATCCGTACTTGTCACCTTTCCGCGGAGTCACAAAGCACGGAAGCCCAGCTGTGTATGAGTCCAGAAAAACTTGCAAGTACTTTGATTTGACGCCGTCATCAACCTTCTAACTGAACTCTGGAAACACGCAACCCCCAGGGCAGACGGCGTAGCGTACAAAATGCGGGGCCAAGATGGAGAAGGAAAGTTCTGGTTAGGCTTAACAGAAACGACTGCCACAATGAACTGAACGGTGGCCGGAGCGGCAAGATTGCGACACGCAGCGCTGTTTCTCCCAAGCACGCCGATATCGAGAGTGCAAAGCACAATGGGGGGCCGCTTACTTACTGCCGGTCTGCCGGCCACCCCTCCTTTGGAAATGTAATGTGCTCTACAGTCTCGGTTATCGGAGCGCTCGTGGAGCGCCGCGGCTCCGGCCGCCGTGCACTTTTGGCAATCTTTTTCCGTTGAGACTACCTTTTCCCTCGCCTACTTTCGGTACGGTGGCAAGCGCTTCTCACGGCCAGCCGGTGGTACTCTACGATATGGTGACAATGAAATAGAAGTGTGGTGGCGAGTGCTCTTCCGCATCACCGCCACAGCAGGAAAGGCTGACGTACTCGCATGATTTTAAGAAAAGAGAGAAAAAGAAACCCGCCTCCGCTGTGGTGGCCACTTTTCGGGAGATTCGAAATGACATTCGTACAATCAGGAGATTAGGTCCAAATTCGGAGTCTCCCGGACAATACGGGAGAGTTGGCAGGTATGTATATGAATTTTGAAGTTCGCGAGCGCGATCCAGTATTATAGGCCGCACCTGGTGCATTGACACCCTCAGAGGTGACCCGAGGTGAACCCCCTACTTCCTCTACGTAATCGTTTCAGCCGGTACAAGTTATGATGACGTCGTAGCCGCCATTCTGTTTTGACGCGCTTCCCGACGAATCGCTCCTTGCCAGCGGGTCAAACCTGAAGTGATTCACCACGTCGAATAATTCCTTCCATCTCCCGCCACAAGAAAATCGTCCGCCATCAGACGACGATGAGCCGACGACGACAGACCACGCAGAAATTGTCACTGTTCTGTGTGCTCACGTGACCGAGCGTTTCACTCGCTAGGTAGTGATAGTTGCACCCGGCGGCTTGTCGTTTTTGGAGCTCTGTCAAACCGAAACTGAGGCTGTGTCGGTAATGAGGAGCTTGTAATTAATTATCTGTCGTGCGCTGCAGCAAACGATGTGCCGTGTCATGACTAACAGGCCCCCAGCAACACATTGCAGCAAAAAAATGCAGGGCAAAAATTTTTGTGTGAGGACTCCTTTAAAGTGTAGTGATGACGTGCTTTGCACAACGGCCTGCTGGGGGCAAGGTAGGAAGTAAGCGGTTCTTGGAATGCGACATCAGGTGTCCTCAGCTGCCATTATTGTGAAAAACTTGTAGGATCAAACACTGTACTTAAAATAATGACAAGACTGGTATGAATAAAGGTGTAGCACACTTAATACCACCAGCAGGTTATTAGGGTGGGGGCAGCTGCTGCCTGGAGAATAGCAGAATGTCACCACCTTAAACACACCATCAAGCATGAAACAATTTATTTTATCGTGTTTGCTTTTCTAGAATGTTTAAATGTCGTGTAAACATGTGGTATATCATGAAGTTCCTTCAAAATTCTTGAATTCAACTGACCATGTTAGCTACAAAGAAATTGAGAGGTGAAAGTGTTATAAAGATTCTCCACATGCTATAACAAACCAAAGTGGGCATTTATTGTCTTTAAAATTCTTTAGAAATAGCTGTTTGTTTCTATACAACCTATGCTAAAAAAAAAAAAAAAGATGCATTTGTGGCATCTTTACGCCACACAACAATAATCATAAACTAGATTATTTGGGTTTCTCAAACTGTGCACTTGCTACTTTCCCATCAAGAATTTTATGTCATGCCCTGGTGTGCACATGGCTCATGAACAAAATGTACAGGTGCATGGTGATAATTAACACAAGCAAAGCACTTGAAGTAGTTGACCATTCTTGTTGTGCGGCAAACAAGTGTCCAAATGCAGTAAAAGCTTGTTAACTCGAACTCTGTTAATTCCAACTAATGCCCTGGTCCTGGCACAGCCCTGTGTATTTCCATGGGGAGAACTCCTGTTAATTTGAACGCATCGGCATCCTCAATGGTTAATTCGAACTGGGAGCCAATGGTTTTCATCACTTACTCACAGTAGTCAGCCCTGAGTGATCCTGAGTGATGTTGCAAAACCAAACTAAACCAAATGAACTAGAGATGCAAAACAACAAAACAGCAGCATTTCTCAGCAGATAAGAATTCAGACGCTGCATTGGAGCTCATGGGCAAGATACAAACGATGCTGATTAAGTTGCAAGTGAAAGAACACAAGCTAATTCAAATGACTGATTACTTTCATTTTGATGGCATTAATTCTGGCCATGTAAATAAACGTGTGTTGGAGCATAAATAGCGTCATATATTTCGACATTAAGGCTCACTGCTCACACGAATGCATGTTGGTGCATGGCATATCACTGAGTGATCGATTAATTCTGTTCGCTGTTAGAGCTCCATGAACTCGATTTACAAAATCACCTGCCACAAATGTGTAGTAGCACCTCATTCACGATAGCGAGCCCAGAGGTGGTTTTTTGGGTTCTGCCCGCACAGTGTGGCGCGGTTTACAGTGGCGCGGTTTACAAGTGGTTTACAGAAAACAGGCTAGCCATAAATACTGAGAAAACTCAATACGTCGTATTTCACTCAAGCAGAAAAATAGTGAACTACAGCAGCCTTATTAATATTTCTCTGGCCAACCAAACTCTGAATAGGGTCGACTCATTCAAATACTTGGGAATTCTTTTTGACCATCACTTGCACTGGAGAGACCAGATCAATGCTGTGTGTAGAAAACTAGCTTTCAGCTGTTATGCACTGGTCCGTTCCCGCTAATATTTTCCTCGTTCTCTACTTCGTTGCATATATTTTTCTCTGTTTCATTCACACCTCGGCTACTGCTGTGAGGCCTGGGGCCTAACATACAAAACTTATTTAAGACCTATATTCCAGTTACAAAAACGTGCTTTAAGAATAATAACATTCTCCCCCGTTCATTACCCCAGTGGCACCCTATTCAATGATCTTCATATTCTCTCATTTACGGCGCTAAGAAATTATAAGGTGGCTTGCCTAGTTCACAAAATACTGTACACAAACTTTCCACTACCCAACACCATATTCAACTTCCCACGTGCAAACACCAGACAAACAAGTCAGTTAAATTTAAATCTTCCTCCCTGTAACAACGTTTTATGGCGAACGATTGCTAGAATTCTTCGGAGCTGTAACCTGGAACACTATGCCTCTGGAAATAAAAACTACGCGTAACTTCAACCTTTCTTGCAAACGCTTTTTCTTGTCTAATGAATTGTAATCACCTTCCGTACGTAGATTGTAAATCACTGAAACTTCCATATGTATAAAACCAATCATTTTCATGACCAATCATGTGCATTGCTAACTTTTATGTATTTTCTCTATTGGACCAGCTACTAGCCACGTAGGCTATTGGTCCAAATATTATGTACGCATTTTTTGTATACATGTCTTAATAAACTCATCTTGATTTGATTTGATTTTGATGTCCATTCATTCTAGCACCGCCCGCTAATTCAAACTCAGCTTAATGCGAGCAATACTGTAGTGCCCTTCGAGTTTGAATTAACGAGATTTTACTGTACTATATCTTTTTTTCTTTAGAGTAAAAGGTGTGATCCATTGAACTGACAACATTCAAAAGTGAAATGATGTGTTCATTCACTCTACTTTTGTTTTTTTTTAATCATCCCTGCAATTTAAAGGTGGCAAATTTCTTTGTATAACAAATGCTTTCCAAATGCTTTTTTTTTTCAGATTGTTTCATCAAATCATTGACAAAGATACACCAAAGAACAAAGGGTGAAAATAGGCATACAAGGGTTCTCTTTAGTAACTTCACCTGTAAACCAAGAAGATGCAGGCAATACGGTGCAGAATAACTGAGAGCTGAGCTAGTTGGTAAGTAATTACTCTAAAAGACAGCGCATGCAAACACGGACACAAGAAAGAAGTGTAGACATTTTTGCAGTGTTTGTGGTGTCTACATTTCTTTCTTGTGTCCATTTTTGCATGCCCTGTTTTTTAGAATGAATATGGCACATAGTATCTGCAGAACTTGTGAAGTCAGCCTTGCCAGAACTGCTCTAAAAAACAGCGCAGTGTGTCACAACCTCACAAAATCCACGGCTGGAGTAAAGATAAAGTGGGTAAAAACCCTGTATGTGACCCAGAATTATTGCAACAAAGTCAGCAGATACCTTGACAATGTAAGGGGATCTGTGTTCACTGCATTCCAGGGTTTCGCTTGCATAAGAGCACTAACGAACCCCTAACAACAAGGACTCTTTCAATTTGCATGAACTGTGGTTCACCATCGTGCACACTGTGTACAAAAGTGTCACCCGTGCGATAACAGTAACCACTGAAGCTAGCGGTTGTAGCTGTCGAGACCAGCTCCTCTTCAGTCACTGTACAAAGAGCTGACTGCTGCTCTTCTGGAAGATCGACACTGAGCTGCTTTGCTCCAGTTGTTTCAAAATCAGAGTCTCACATGTTGCCAGAGAGCTCATATGCCTGAAGAAGCTGGTGACATGTTGCAAGTGTAAGGCAGATGTTCTTGAAGTTCTTGGTCTTGGATGCAATGCTCTTAAAATAAGAATGTTTAGCTTCAAATCGCATGCCCCAGTAATGGTGTGGTGGGTCATACTTGAATATATACTTTTGGTAGTGGAGCAAGTGTATTTTCGGTGTCACTGCTGCATCTGGGTACTGCACTGTGTACAGTTCCAGACACTCCTCCACTCTCACCTGTAGATACGGCACACAGCTCTTTGTGATTTTCTCAGCCAAAATGATGTCAGTGATGTGCCTGTATGCCAAATACACCTCCCAGTGAGAATTGCCTTCAGGAACATCTTGGGCGTATATCTGGGGAAGCACACGAAACAAGCACCATTTCTGGCTTGCTGATTCCCTCAGGGAGGCTTTGCCATTAAGAAATGCAACCTTAACGGCAGGAGAGGTGGCCTTCTTATCATGAAAACCGCACTCAAAGGATGATATCCTTTCGAGGTCCTGCTTACGGATCACTCAGTCATCAACTAAGCCTCCCAGAACATGGCGAAGGACACAGTCGATACCCCCTTCGAGTATGTCATGCATGGCATCAGGAAGGAGTTGTTCTGTGATGTCAAATTGTTCAAGAGCTTGTAATGGTGAAACACTGGTGATGCCGTACAAGGGCCATTCACAGTTGGGTCAAGTGTGAATGCTTGCAAGTGGCTCTTGCGTGCTGCGCTTGTTCTCTCGACACGGTCATCCAATCTACGCAGCATTCGTAGTTGTTTGTGTGATGCTAAGCAATGCATTGAGAGATCGTCTTCAATGAAAGCCACAATTGCAACATGAAAGTGCGGATTTGCAGCATACACTCCATTTTGTTTGTATTCAATTTAAGTCTTGCAAAAGCGCCTGCAGCACCTTTTCCATGCCATGTCGTAACACGACACGGTATTCCACAACCAGAAGCAGGTGAATCGAGCTGAGTTTTGAGCGGTGTCGGGGATGCAGATTTAAAACAGAGAAGTAGACTGCTAGAATTTTGTGCCGTCCAGCTGTGCCACTGAATGGATTCACAAGCTCCAATTCATCAGTGTAAAACCGCAGAAATATTGTGTTGTTACTGCTGTCCCGAGTGAGGTGGTCATACCTGCTGAACGCATCACCATCAGTGAAGTCGCAGAGCACATCTTGAGGCTTCGCAGTAGGCTGTGAAACGCATTCCAAATAAGTCTTCAGATTTCAGGAAGTTCGCAACCAGTTTAGTGATGGGAATGTAGCATTCGATGTCATTGAGACTGCCGGTCTGCAGTGGCACTTGATTAACCTCGGTGTAATTAAAGTGCTCCGAAATATACTTTTTTCTCATGTGGGTGCTTTTCAAGTCGGAAAATATGTTGCTCACTATATCAGTAGCATTCAGCTGACGTGGCAGGCTTTCCACTATGCATGGTGCCACACTTCCTTCCATGAGGAGCTTCACTGTTCTTTCCTTCAGCCCATCAATGACATCATTAATGAGATTTCAGAATGGAAACAATTTCATCAGTGGTGCTGAATGGCAGTTTGAGCTTTTCTGCTACTTTGACATACAACATTGCCAATTGTTTCTTGATTTTGATGATGAAGCAAATGTTCGAGGCAGCATCATGACTATGTGCTTCTGACAAGGTTGGGGCAGCAGGAATAGAAACATCTTCAGTTTTTTCACTGGAGCCCCAGTCAGCTGCACGTTCGTCGACTATAAAGCCAGCAGCTTTTCTGTGCACTCGATACACGTGCTTCTTATAGGCGAAGTAACACCGAAATGATGCCATGCAACCGTCTATTCCACACAACACATGAGAATATGGCTCGATGCTGTCGACTCTCATGTGGTTTACAACCCGCCTGATGGAAGTTCCCCAAAATGTGCACCTTGGGCACTGTGTGACTGGCATTGCCTTTTTCTT
This sequence comes from Rhipicephalus sanguineus, assembly GCF_013339695.2. Lineage (NCBI taxonomy): Eukaryota > Metazoa > Arthropoda > Arachnida > Ixodida > Ixodidae > Rhipicephalus > Rhipicephalus sanguineus. The sequence continues at coordinate 93,934 of NW_023615741.1, forward strand.
TTTTGCTCAACTCAGATTGCGTTGTGAATTGCACATAGTTGACACTGCAGTCAGCATCAATAAAGCTCTTCAGGTACAGCTCGCTGCACACATTTTGAGAAGCAGAGCAGTTGACATCTCAAGCTGAAGACGGGGACAACACACACAGCCACCGAGGTATACCACCACGAAACTGCGAACGCCACACAGGCACACAAAAGAAATCGTGAAACTGATATTCACGCACTCCTGATGTGCAACAATTCGGTATGTTAGTCTGCTGTTATTGTGATATCAGTTTAATGTCATCGTGATCGATGATCGTTGAGTGTATTTGGACCAGCAAGCCGACTGAATCGTCGACCGGAGATGGGCGGTGACGGCAACAAGACGGCAGTGACAGCTAATTTGCTGGCAAAAGCGAATCACTCATGAAAGCCAGCTGACCGCGTGCAGCTGTTTCGGCTGCAGTTTCGGATTGCTACCGTCAATGAAGTGTCTCATGTGCCACTTGCTGCACACGTATTCAGCAGCAAAGCGATTGACATCTTACGCTGAAGACAGGGACAGCACACACAGCCACCGAGGTATACCACCACGAAACTGCGAACGACACACAGGCACACAAAAGAAACCTTGAAACTGATATTCACGCACTCTCGACAGGCAACAAGTGGGTATGCTTGTAGTGATGCATAACTATCGATGGTACTATCGATACTATCGATAGCTGAGTCGCTATCGAACTATCGATGGTGAAAAATACTATTGCCACGCCCACTTCTTGTCTTGTTTTGATGTATTCGGGTTTGACCGGCAGAGACGGTTATCAACGCTCGACGCTGTCCGCGAAGTAGTGTTCTAGAAGCATCGCGATTGTAGTAGATCGGTTTGTTAAGATTGCGCCCCGCACGCGAATGTTCCAGCTTTGTCTAGAGATTACGCCGCCACCAGCGATATTGCTGGAAAGTTCGATAGCGCCTGTATAAAAGCCGACGCGCGTGAGCGCTTGTCAGTTGATCGACGGACGACGCCCTGTTCGCCGCTATCATTGTACAGCGTGCATTGCTGTAGTTCTAGTTCTCATTTTCCGGCCACAAGTTCGGCCAAATAAACAGTTTCATCCTACAAACGCCGACTGCTGTCTTCGTCGACGTCACGACCACGTGACATCTGGTGGAGGTGCTGCTTCATGATCCGGACGCCACCGCGGAGCGCTGACCCAAGCCCAAGCCGCGAAGAAGACGACTCTAAGGACAACCCGGATCCTCGAACCAGCCGCCGGCAGAAAGGACTACCCCCCCAATACGGACTCCTACCGGATAAGCCAAAAGCCACGGCGACAAGAACAACAGGCACGATGACGGCCGCAGCGAACCCTGCCGCGATAGTGATGCAGCCGCCGAGGGAGCCGCCGACATTTCGTGGTTCGCCATGTGAAGACCCCGAAACCTGGCTGGAGACGTTCGAAAGGGTCGCAACATTTAACAACTGGAACGCCGACGACAAGCTGCGCCACGTGTACTTCTACCTGGAAGAAGCAGCAAGGACATGGCTCGAGAACCGGGAGTCCACGCTTCGAACCTGGGATCTCTTTCGTAGTGCTTTTTTGGAGACGTTCACGAGCGTCGTTCGAAAGGAAAGGGCCGCATCCTTGCTGGAGACACGGGTTCAGCTCCCGAACGAAAACGTGAGCATCTTCGCGGAAGAAATGACCCGGCTGTTCCGCCACGCTGACCCCAACATGCCTGAAGAAAAGAAGGTTCGTTTCCTCATGCGAGGAGTAAAGGAACAGCTCTTCGCTGGCCTTATGAGGAATCCGCCGAATACCGTCCAAGAATTTGTCTCCGAAGCAACAACAATCGAGAAAAACGCTTGAGATGCGAACACGGCAATACAACCGCAGCCTCTCGACCACAAGCTACGCCAACGTTCAAGCGCTAGGATCCGCCGACCTGCGTGAGACGATTCGAGCAATCGTGCAAGAGGAGCTGCGAAAACTTCTACCTTCGTCGCAACCTCAAGTAGATTCCATCGCCGACCTCGTGCGCCAGGAGATCCAGCATTCACTCGGTGCGCCTCAGCTAGCAGTCGCCGCTACAACCTTCGACGACGCCACATGGAATACCAACCCGGTGACCGTGTATGGGTATGGACGCCAATACGCCGACGAGGACTTAGTGAGAAGCTTCTTCGACGATACTTCGGACCGTACAGGGTACTCGACGCCTAGGCACACTCGACTATGAGGTTGTCCCAGACGGCATTACGAACTCTCAGCGGCGCCGTGCGCGACCTGAAGTCGTCCATGCGTGCGCCTTAGCCGTTTTCGCGCGTTAGCGAGCCTGGGGACTCTATTTTTTTCCTTTGTTATTGTAATTTATTTGTGTATACACTTGTTTTTTTTTTTCTCTTTTCTATGTTCTTTCACAAGCATCGGGACGATGCTTTTTCAGAGGGGGGCATTGCCACGCCCACTTCTGTCTTGTTTTGATGTATTCGGGTTTGACCGGCAGAGACGGTTATCAACGCTCGACGCTGTCCGCGAAGTTAGTGTTCTAGAAGCATCGCGATTGTAGTAGATCGGTTTTGTTAAGATTGCGCCCCGCACGCGAATGTTCCAGCTTTGTCTAGAGATTACGCCGCCACCAGCGATATTGCTGGAAAGTTCGATAGCGCCTGTATAAAGCCGACGCGCGTGAGCGCTTGTCAGTTGATCGACGGACGACGCCCTGTTCGCCGCTATCATTGTACAGCGTGCATTGCTGTAGTTCTAGTTCTCATTTTCCGGCCACAAGTCGGCCAAATAAACAGTTTCATCCTACAAACGCCGACTGCTGTCTTCGTCGACGTCACGACCACGTGACACTATCGATAGCGCTATTGATAGTAAAAAATTCGATGGTACTATCGATAGTATAATATCAACAGCGCCGACTCACTGCAGAATAAACTTGGTTCACCGCGCGCGTGGTACATGGTGGAGCCGGAGGAGCAGGCTGAAGGGCAAGAAAGTTGACATCATTGCGTACTTCACCAGAGTGCTTTGCTGACACATGATCATAAAGTCAAACTGTTCAGCTGTAGCGGAAGGGAAGCCGTTACATGTGGTGGAACAGCACGGCTTCAAATTTATATTGCATTTTATGATTTCAAAATAAAAAAAATATATATATCAAAAACTAAGTTTGCTAATTGTAAGGTGTGACTGGTTGCTTTTGGATACGAATTTATTGATGGATATATTCCCCCATTTTTACTGCAGAAATAATTAATTTCTCTGCCAAAAATTGCTCATAAATTAAGCGAAGCTGGTAGTAGGCTATCGCAAATATCTTGACAATATGGCCGGCCAGCAACCGTATCATTATTCATATCGATAGTATTGTCACGTGGTTGTGACGGTGAAGAATGCTGCAGCAAGACTGGGAAATACAGAGCTCTTTATTTGGGCGAGCTTGTGCCCAGAAAATCAAAACTCAAAATATAAGCGATACATGCTGCGCACTGATAGCGGCGGGAGCAGTCGTCAGCCGTTGAGTAATCTGATCATCGGTAGAACGCGTCGTCCTTTTATACCAGTCATCAAACTTTCCAGCGTTATCGCTGGTGCTCGCGTAAGCTCTCGAATAAACTTGACTATTCGCGTCTCGCGTGTAATCTTAATGGAATGATCTCAAACAATTGTGAAGCTTCTCAAACATTACGGTGCAGTCTACGTCAAACGTTGCTAACAGTCTTTGTGGATGAAACCGGAATACGTCAAAACAAAGCAATAAACACGTGTGGCAGTAATATCGCTATAGTTATATTAACGATGGTACTACAGGTTGCACTATCGATAGATTGTTTACACTATCGATAGTTTCAAAAAAACTATCGATACTATCGATAGTCAATTTACCGATAGTTCTGCATCACTATATGTTTGTCTGCTGTTATCATGATGTCAGTTTCATGTCGTCATGATTGATGATCATCGAGTGTATTCGGGCCAGCAAGCTGACTGAGTCGTCGACCGGAGATGGGCGGTGACGGCAACAAGACGGCAGTGACAGCTAATTTGCTGGCAAAAGTGAATCACTCATGAAAGTCAGCTGATCGCGTGCGGCTGTTTCGGGTGCAGTTTCGGATTGCTACCATTGCCGTAGCTTTGTGTATGAGATAATGCACTGCAGCAAAAAAAAAAAAAGAACATTCGAAGTTGTAATGGCAATAGTTGTAAATGCGTAGTTTGTTTTTAAAACGGTTTTCTTTGATATACATTTCACGTAACTTGTTTGAGCCGCTTGCGCACCATGCGAAGATATGCCGTGGCGCACTCTTCTCTCATAGTGTCTATAGTTCCGTTTTCGTGCGTTGGTGTAGAATTTGCGTCGCTCCCCTCACTGGCTCTTCTGTTCTTTTCGTTTGCTTTTTGATGCCATGAAATGCTCAGATGCGTTGCATTTTTTGGCAAATTCTACTGTCCACTGCATATTCCAGAAGCTCACACCATGGAAACTAAAGAGTGCGTTTCTTCTGAAGTTCCCAGGAGCGAAAACAACGGAGAATTTTCTTTTCCAGGCGAGATATCCTCCGTTGCATTTCAGAAAGAGGTTGCTGGCAATCCCGTATTCACTTTTTTTAAAAAACCATATTGCATTGGTGTATCGCTGAAATGATTACGGAATCTTTGTCCTCTCGCAGAGACGGTACAGCTGCTGAGCTTTTAACATATTAGAAAATATTTCAAAGTTTATTGCACTCCACCCAAAACAAAACACACACACACAGTATGTGTGTGACGTATTTTTGCTTTTTATATAATCATGAAATACCAATTACCCTGCGTATTTCAATTTGACATGCCTTCATGAGGGCTGTGGAAGAACTCACTTTTCCCCTTTTTATTGCTTCGATCAGCACTTCAGCCATTAGCTCTTTAATCTATGAGGTCACTTCCTCTTCAGGGCTGACCGAACGCGATACTGTTCAGTGTTTGTTTGTGCTTATAGCTAGCTCGTGCTATTTGTATTGCGAGTTTTAATCAGTATTAATGAGAACATGCAGAGTATTAATGAGAACATCAGCCCACATAAAAAAAGTCAGCATGAACTATCTAGCCCCGAATATTGCTCTACTTATATTTAAATGCATGTTACAGGACCCCAGATAGTATAGATAAGTTTGGAGATCAATCCACCTCAACACCATAATATATTTATCCAGATTTTGACACATAAAGCCCCTGAATTTATTTTACATATTTTTGCCTTCCAACTTTCACCACGTTACTTTTATACGTAGGCTTTCATGTCCGCAACTTTCATGCAATGATTGTCTGGCAGTGTACGCTTACATTCTTGTCATTTATGTGCAGGTGTTTGACACCGGACTTGGCGAATTCCTGGACTGGGAAGAAAGCACAATTTTAACAGCAAGCTTAAAGATCAGAATAGTGCAGCTGGAGAACCACCAACTCAGCATCCACCTGTGACAGCTGAAATAGTGGAAATAGTGTAAGAAATACCTAACTATATGAGGAATCAGATGCCCCTAAAGTGTGTGAACGCATAACGTATATAAATGTGATGATGGAGGGAGGTTGCTTTAATGAGTATTTACAAGAATATAGCAGCAGCCAACCAAGGTGCCTGAATAGACCCTAGTGTGAGCATTTTAAGCACGCCTGTTGTTTTCATCACTTCGGAGAGTACCACAGTAGCTCATGTTTGAATAGCTCCGTAGTGCACGTGCATGCACACACACACATACACACATTACAAGTTAAAGTTCGCCATTGCCAAGTGCAACACCCATCCAAATTTATGTGAAGTTCGGCTGCAATGACACCATACAGGGTAATCCCATGGTGTGTAGAAAGGTTCCAAGTTCCTGTTTCTTTTTGCAGCTGGTCAAAGGGGGATGTATGGGCACAGGTGAGCGGCCCGTAGTGGGGGATGAGGAAATTCATGTATTCACAGGGCAGATGCGGTGGGTAGGGTGCAAAGGTAAGTGTGGGTTTCTTGTGGCCGTTCCAGCTGTGCCACCATGTGCTGCAACTTCTGAGAATGATGAAGTGTTGGACACTTTGAAGGGACCAGACA